>NC_028355.1:754186-826411 GCF_000741045.1 Vigna radiata var. radiata
GAAGCCTGCCAGGAGCCGCTCCTTGTCTGTGCCCCCTGCACCATGCTTCTTGCACCGGCGATCACTCCCCGCCCTCGTCAGTGCCCGGGTGTCACATGCCCACCAGCTTTCGTCTGGTTCGTCCTCGAACCACACCGTACTGGGAGAGGCTAGGCTCTGATACCATTTGTAACACCCCGACAACTTACAGGGACTGTTGACTGCCCCCACACATCACCACGAGACTTTCCAGTGTGCTTTGTCCTCACTCGCACACTTTCCGGGAAAACTTCCCGGAAGGTCACCCAACCCATAAGAACTCCATGGGTAAGCGTGCTTAGCCTGGAGAAATTATGGGATGGGTGACCTTCCGGGAAGTTTTCCCGGAAAGTGTGCGAGTGAGGACAAAGCACACTGGAAAGTCTCGTGGTGATGTGTGGGGGCAGTCAACAGTCCCTGTAAGTTGCCGGGGTGTTACAATCACCCCCAAAGTGAACACACCCTAAGTGATGTTTAATCATCAATATCATATTATTTGAGGTTTTTGATATGATATTGTCATAGGCATATTACTTTGCCTTTTCTGATATCAAAGTTGATGACATATAATGTCTTATATTCTATTTTCATTTAGAGTTCATGAAAGCATAATCTCATTTCATCAATATCACAAACACTCTGATACCAGTAACAATTTCTTCATTAAGTACAACTTCTTCATTACAACCACATTACTCATTGAGTAACAAAATTAAAACAAAAGACATACAAAGATGATGTTCGTAAACCCCGTCAAACATAAAAACCCCAACAAAACCTTCTCCCTTTTCTGATAAACCAAAAGTGATTTTTCCAAAGTAATAATCTTTCTCCTGTGCCATCCAATTGCACTATCCCTTTCATCTATATAATCTTCAGTGCACCATTTGAAGTAATTACATCCTCGCACTTCTTCGTTTCGACTTCGTTGTTCCAAACATCCAACAAAAACCATGTCAAGATACACCAAACTAATGTACCCCAAAATAAAAACACAACGAAGATATGCTACCTTGTAATTAGGGCAGCCCCAAAAATGTCTGCCCTCATTCTTAACAGTTTTTGCAACTCTTAATACGACAACCTCTCCACAATAGCACACATGGTTGCCAACCATTCCTCTTAATGAACCATCACGCGAGGTTCTCCACGAGCAAGACAAACATTGATTCATTGGCATTGCCTCGAGGAAGGACACGATAATGCTTTGTGCACACCTACAAAACAACCCCAATCCCAAATAGCCAACTTAGGGCACCTGCCTCACAAACAACCAAGTTCAAAAACAACGAATTTCAGAATATGTGTTACAAAGAAGAACTCAGGGCAAAGGAGAAATATGACCTCGCCTGCTACACATGAGCTCCTTCAGCTAAGCTCCTTGGAGATCACCTCTCACTTTAGGTCCTTCAGCCAAGGTTAGCTAAGGTCCTTCGACATTAATATATTAGGGCGAATCCCTTTGCTCCTTATTTTCCACATTAAAAAGATATTTTCAAATCTGTCATTGCTAAAAAATCTGTTTTTGCCATAATGGATAACTCATTTGCCACATCAGTTAATATTTAACGTCATTCCTACCTACTTAACGGAAGGGACTAGGTTTTTAAAAAATTAGTAACATAAGAATAAAATAACTTCATTTTTAAAACCGGATACAAAACAGAAATTTAACCCGTAGGACTAAAGAAGCATTTTAGCCTCTTAAAAAGCATGAAATTTGATGATTAATATAATTTGATATTAAAGTAATGTAAAATGGCTAATATAATTTGATATTCAGGTTAGTGTAAAATGGCAAGTGTTTTTTATTGTTTTTTTATAATGAATATTGGATAAGAAGAAAGTTTTTATACCGATGACATAAAAACAATGAAAAACATATAAATAAAATTATTTTTATATGAATCATACAATCTTATATTTTTTTAACGTAATAAACAAATTCACAACACACTATATTAGTTATATCATTTAGTTAAGAGAAAAATATGTTATCAAATACTCAACTGAAAAATATAAAAATTTATTAAATATTTTATGGAAAAAAAATATTAAAAATATTCAAATGTATCAAAAACAAAAAATTGAAACTTAATTAAGTAAATTATTTGTTGATTCTTTATAAGTTGTTTTATAACATATTATAACCGATGAATGCCGTTAATATAAAATATAATAAGAAACTTTTAAATAATAAAAAAAAAAGATATTTATGTTTTGTTAGTTGGAGAGATAGTAATGGAAGTACACAGTAATTTAACTTTTAGGGAGTAGATAGTAATTTAACATTTAGGGTTTTCATTGACAACATAGGTATATATTCTAAAGAAAAGCTACAGGAGCGCACACGCAGCATCCTTCGGAGCTTCACTGATGATGTAAGACTATCGATTCGATGTATTAAGTTTCCTTATATCATTTAATCTTATTTAATATAAATCTGTTATTTGTTAACTGTTATTTTGATTCAATTCTATATTCAAACTACTGCGTTCTTCCCGATCTCTTTCTCTGAATGCTATTTGGTATATGTTTTTCGGCCGTTTATTCTTCTTTCGTTTATTAGATCTAAGTTATTTCGTTTCTTACGTTGATTAGATCTAAGTTATACAAGTCTTTTTTTGTTTCTTAGGTGTAAGTTGTTTTGTTTCTTGTATACAAGCAGTATACAGAACATACACAAGCAAATGAAAATTTAATTTTTATATGGTTTAGATAGAGTGCTGGTGGGATCTTTATCTTTTACATGGAGAGGCTAAGTAGAGCTTTTACCAATGGAGAGGGATGATAATTATGAAACCCTCTGTTTGCTATGCAGTTATATGATACTTTTGAGGGACACAATGTA
The DNA here is from genome assembly GCF_000741045.1 of Vigna radiata var. radiata. NCBI lineage: Eukaryota > Viridiplantae > Streptophyta > Magnoliopsida > Fabales > Fabaceae > Vigna > Vigna radiata. Next base: position 757,056 of record NC_028355.1, read on the forward strand.
TTATATTTAGTGATGTAAGTGAAGAAGTACGCGAATTTGTAGAGTTAGCACACTGAGATATTAGAAATGGAGTATAAGAAATTGGACGCAGAATCCAAATAGATATTGTGGATTATAAGATATTTATTTTACATAGAGTATTGCTATGGAGGTGAATGAACAAATGTTTAAATAATATGTTGTGATTGTTTTTATAATGTTATGGTTCTTGCTTGGTTTGATTGACAATGGTCACGGAAGCTTTGCAAGCATAGAATGTGGATGTTATGGAACATGGAATCTGTAGTTGACAACTCGGTGTTTTTGAATTATGAGCATTTTTGCTATCATTAGTACATTTTTGGAAGTTGCAGTTTTCTTCATGTGCAATTTTGCATATGATGCATCATGCCTGTTTTATTTTATATAGGATTTGATGTAATATCGAGAGAAACTGTTTTTGTAATTCTTCTTTATGCATTGATCCATATCCCGGATGTCGAGTTTGTACTGAGTTTTCACTGATAACAATGTCAACCTCGCCCATGAAAAAAATAGAGGAAACACAATAGGATTATTAAAGTTCTAAGCCATTAGATCATGTACATTGTGTTTATGTATGTATGTTTGATGAAGTCCATTTAGTGTAGAGTTTTTTCATATTTTCCTGTAAGTATTAGTGGTTGTCAAGGGTCTTCTGTTTTTATTTGTGCTTGAATATGAAAGAATTTATGTGTGTTCTTTTGGGCATTTTGCCATTATTATAATACAATAGCTTTTTTTTTTTTTTCACAACAAAAATAATAGAATTAATTTGGTACACGAAGTAACTATAGTTCAAAATCATACAAAAGGTAGAAAATATTAAATCTCCCACATCCCCCCCCTTTCATCATAATTTCATACTCACAGTTATACTAGAAAGAATATCAACTCAAAATTTTGCTGCATAAGCCAGAGGAATTGCTACCAGAATCTCTGAGAAGCATATATATTCAATCTAGCAAGGAACTATTTGAGCATTAACCCAAGCACCTCCAACCAGCATCTTGCTAACCCATGCAGCACTCTCTCCAAAACTTATCATTCTTCATCAATTCTTCCTGTTACTTGGTGTGAACTTGACATATAGTGTATGAGCCTTTGTATTTCGTCTACCGCCTAATGAAGCTTCATAGCTTCCCTACTCTGGTGCTAAAAATGTTGCATAAGGTATTCTTCACTAAGTTATAACATATGCCCGCCGCACAACAAACTGTGCGCCCTACCCACTTGACATATTCGACTAATTTTATATACATTAAATACGAACTTTATGCCCCTTGTTCTGCTGTATAATACAATAAATATGCGAGAGCTTTTAAATTCTTACAATAATATAATAATTAAACTATAAAACCAAAAAATGTGGTTTTGGATTGTAATTTTAAATTTTTTTGTTAGTGATCTCATTGACATGTATTATGTGCGTCTTTATTTGAAGTTGTTTAATAACGTCTCGGAATTTACCAAAATTTTATTATTTCTATTTCTTGAAACCAAAGTAAGTGCAAAAATTCATCGAGTTGGAGCATGGGCCTGCTAGATCTAATGTTAGGTCCACAGTTGGAAAATGTTGCAAAGGAAACTTTGGCATATCAAGTCTTGCATTCGAATTATTTTCAACGCAAGTTGATTCTATCCAGTGGTAAAGAATCATACTATGAACATTTTAGCAAGAGATCATATTCTTCCCCTCTTGACTCCTGGAACTGAGAGTACTATTACAAGTACTAGAATTAAGATGCCAAATATAGGGAGTGAAGGATTTGTCTGTTCATCTTTTTTATCAACTGTCAAAGGAAATTCAAGAATGATTCATTTCAGTAGTTGCTTCAAAACCCCCGTGAACCCCGAACAGATTATTGCAAATCCTTTCGTCCATAAAATGACTACTATGGGAGAAGATGACAAGGATTCTAAGGTTTGTGTTCTTTCATTTCCATTTAAATATTAATATCCATGTTACATATGATTATAATGGACTAGTGTGATTTGCAACATCCACTTTGCCATTAAAAAGAGAGACAATGAGAGATTAGAATTGAGATGACTTTCAAATTGTTTGTCATCACAAAGTGCAAGAAGATGAGATATAAGGTGAGGATTTGGTTAAGCTAAATTTTTATAAACCTAGGATGTTCTTTTATACATAGAGATAATATTTCAAGATAATAACTTGAAACTCTAGTATTTAGGGAAATATACACAACTATGTTACCTTACTATTCCTGAAGTCTCAGATTAGATTTGTCTCTTCCTAGTATGAGTATTGTACAACAGTATTCGTTTCTAGAGAGTGAATACCCTAGAAGTGTCTAAGGTATGGATGAAAAGAAAGATGTCTTAGTGGCTTTTCCTTAGTCTCCACCTCACCTTGAAGTTCAATTCTTAAATTGTGTCAGACTATATAACCTAAGATAGACTATAACAATAACGCCTATCTTGTAATGATGAAGAAATATCAAAATAAAATGTGGTAACAGTTAGGAAGAAACTATAGTTAGTTATTGAGATATTAGCTGAATATCATAACTTATAATGATTAATACTTGTATTTTTTATAGGAAAATGGAATGATCATTTCCGGTAATCATATATTCCAAGTCTTCCTGTTTTTATTATGTATAGATGGATGTATGGAGGCTTCCCTTCAATAGCTTATTGTGATGTACCAGAACCATGGCAACTAGGATTTGAAGATGCTAATGCAAGGAATAATGGACTTGCATCACGATGTCTTTTTCTTCCTTATTTAGATTTTGGTGTTTGTATTATGGGTCTTGTCTCGTGTTTAATGCCGTTTCACGTTTAAAATTAGTCCAATCCTACGAAGGATTGTTCATGGAACCAGCATTGAGAATCTCTGGACAATATTTCCTAGTATAATTCTCGTGTTCATCACTATACCATCATTCACTATGTTATCCTCAATGGACGATGTTGTTGTGGTCCAGCCATTACTATCAAAGCCATTGGGCATCAATGGCATTGGAGTTATGTGTATTCAGACTACAACAATTCGGATGAGCAGTCACTTGCTTTTGATTGTTATATGATTCCAGAAGATGATCTAGAATTGGGTCAACTACGTTTATTAGAATTTGACAATAGAGTGGTAGTACCAGCCAAAGCTCCTATGCGCATTCTTATAACATCAGCTGATGTACTTCATCGCTGGTCTGTACCTTCCTTAATTGTTACATGTGATGCAGTACCTTGTCGTTTGAATCAAATCTCAACTTTTATACAACGAGAAGGGGTTTATTATGGTCAGTGCAGCGAAATTTGGGGAACTATCAGAAATGTTTAATTTAGTTTCCTGTTAAAATGAGACATAACCATCTAGTTGCTTTGCCTAGTTGAAGTTGTCATCTGCAAGTTGTTCATACATGTCTTTTAGTGTGACAACTCCTCATGAATATCCTCACACATCCTCATGTCATGGAACATACCCAAGTATGACACCTGAATAATGTCACACTTTCTTTTTCTTCTGTTTTTAAATTTTTCTAGTTTGTTATTGATCGTTGAGCCAACTTCTTACACCTAACGATTCTACCTGGGATGTTTTATGGCCACTTTAGTGTGATGTTCAATTTTCAATTTCAAAATCTAAACCCTTTTAAATTTGTTATATCACCTGTGACTGATTACTGGTTTGAATTTATTTACTCGATGTTTTCATTTTGTGGATTTCTATTTTGTTTTTGGGTGTTTTTCAGTCTTTGGAATGGGGTTGAGATTGTTTGACATGTTGGATAAATGGGTTTGGATCTACGTGTTAGGTATGAGTCCGTTGTTTTGAGAATTTTGAATCGTGGTATATGGCTGTTTTTTGGGGAGACCCACATGAGATTCTTGGATATTACAGACTGATAATTGTGTGCTGAGAAGTGTTAGTAGAGAGTGAAGTAATAGTTGTTATACTGACAATTACTAGCAGATAAGTTTAGTTTGTTGGTATGATATCTGATTGGTTTTGACACAGCGATTAACACTCACTTTTACCGAATAGAATGCATCCGAACTTGAAATATGTAAAGGGTGTTCTGTTTAAAAGTTCTGATACTTGTCATATACAGGGACTCCCTTCCCTCTGGTCCCTTCTATTGTTATTTATCCATATCTGGTGCTACAATTTTCCATTTGGTTATCCTCTTCGTATCAATTGTTAATCTCAGCGCTAGCATATGAAGGATATAGCATCTAAACCTTCCTGTATCTGAGTGTTTTTAGTAAGCTAATTTCTTATATTTGCAGGCATATTAAATTAATTACTGTATATTATGCTGATATCTTAATCTGCTTGTTTTGTAGGTTTAAACATCTGCAATCCAATTGGGCTGTTAGTAGTACTGATAAAAATGTCGGAAGGAACCAGTTTGGTGCTGGAATCATCTGAAAATGGTACAGATTTGTCTCAGGAAGACATTGACACCATTGAGGAAACAGCAGAGGAAACGATTTTGTCAAGACAAACTTCTGTCAACCTTGTTCCTTTTATTGGTCAAAGATTTGTATCTCAAGAAGCAGCTTATGAATTTTATTGCAGTTTTGCTAAGCAGTGTGGCTTTTCAATTAGAAGACACCGAACTCGAGGGAAAGATGGGGTTGGAAGGGGAGTTACAAGGAGGGATTTCACTTGCCATCGTGGTGGTTATCCCCAGATTAAACCTTCTCATGACGGAAAGGTGCAAAGGAACCGCAAATCTTCTCGCTGTGGTTGCCAAGCATACATGCGTATTGTGAAAAGGGCAGATTTTGATGTCCCTGAATGGCGTGTTACTGGTTTTAGGAACACACATAATCATGAGCTATTAAAATCCAATGAGGTGCGCCTTCTTCCAGCCTATTGTCCGATATCTCCTGATGACAAGAGTCGAATATGCATGTTTGCTAAAGCTGGAATGTCAGTAAGGCAGATGTTAAGACTGATGGAGCTGGAGAAAGGGGTCAAACTTGGTTGTCTTCCTTTTACAGAGATAGATGTAAGAAACTTGCTGCAGTCTTTCAGAATTGTGGACAGAGATAATGATGCCATTGATTTGATTACTATGTGCAAGAGGTTAAAGGATGAAAACCATAACTTCAAATATGAATTCAAAATAGATAGTAATAACAGGCTTGAACATATTGCATGGTCGTACAGTTCATCCATTCAATCATATGAGGCATTCGGCGATGCTGTAGTTTTTGATACCACCTACCGAGTAGATGCTTATGACATGCTGTTGGGATGTTGGCTTGGTGTGGACAATAACGGCATGCCTTGTTTCTTTAGTTGCGCACTTCTACGGGATGAAAACATACAATCTTTCTCATGGGCTCTCAAGGCAAGAACCTTGTGATACTCTAACTTGATAATCATGTTTGCCATTTCCCAATTGCCTGCTCTCCAGTGTAGGTTTAAGTTACCGTGCCAAAACCTACAATATGTTAGCTTTTGATAATGCTTTTGCAAAATAAAATGTGAGAGCAAATTAACTGTTAATATAAGTTAGTATGAGTATCTAATAAATAGTACTGTTTGGTTAATATGTGGCACAAGTTAAGAATTAAGCATAGCATTAATTATTGTCATTGAATTACCCATATTACTTGAAGAATAAAGAATCAAATTCTGCTTTTATTTTCACGGTAAGAACCTTAGCATGTGCCCTATTAACTCCTATAAACAAAACTCTTAATGTCAAAACAGAAAAATATTGCATAGTTTTTCCTTTCAATGTTTGATTCTTTGAAAGGAATATTTTTTTTTCTTGATAGTATAATATTGCCTGATAGTTTTGTGGAAATTTTTATGCTGCAAATTTCCTATACATGATGTTTATGAGATTTGTTTCGGGAGTTTGTGTTTTTAACCTAATCATCGCCACACAGGCTTTCTTGGGGTTCATGAAAGGAAAGGCTCCTCAAACAATATTGACGGATCACAACACTTGGCTGAAAGAAGCTATTGCAGTTGAATTGCCTGAAACCAAACATGCTTTTTGTATATGGCATATACTTTCCAAGTTCTCTGATTGGTTTTCTTTACTTCTTGGATCACAATATGATGAGTGGAAAGCTGAGTTCCACCGGCTCTACAATTTGGAACTGGTGGAAGATTTTGAAGAAGGCTGGCGGCAAATGGTTGACAAGTATGGACTCCACACAAATAAACATATCATTAGCCTATATTCATTGAGGACATTTTGGGCTTTACCATTCTTGAGGCGCTACTTCTTTGCAGGATTGACCATTACATCTCAGTCTGAGTCCATTAATGCTTTCATCCAACGTTTCTTGAGTGCCCAATCTCAATTACACCGCTTTGTGGACCAAGTCTGTGATATATAATTTGTTTTCTTTAGTCGTATTTCTTGATATGCTATGCCATTTTTTAAAATATTACTTTCTGCAGGTGGCTGATATTGTTGATTTTAATGACCGAGCCGGAGCGAAGCAAAAGATGCAAAGGAAACTTCAAAAAGCGTGCCTCAAAACTGGTTCACCTATTGAATCCCATGCTGCCACTGTACTTACTCCCTATGCCTTGAATAAACTTCAGGAAGAGCTAGTTATGGCGCCACAATATGCATCCTTCCTGGTTGATGAAGGTTGTTTCCAGGTCAGACACCACTCTCAGACAGATGGAGGATGCAAAGTATTTTGGGTTCCTTGTCAAGAGCACATAAGCTGCAGCTGTCATCTGTTTGAGTTTTCAGGCATCTTATGTAGACATGTGCTACGTGTCATGTCAACTAATAACTGTTTTCACGTCCCTGATCAATATTTACCAGGTCGATGGCGAGGCACTACTAGTTCATCTTCTGTTAACCACTTCCGGGGCACCACTAGTAGGGATCAGCCTGAAAGGATGCAACTTTTGGAATCCATGGTTTCAACATTTTTAGTGGAATCCATTGAAACTGAGGAACGTCTGGATGTTGCTTGCGAGGAAATTTCCATGGTGCTATCACGCATCAAAAGTCTTCCTAGGTCTCCACATGGGGTGAATGACATTGCATTTGGTTATCCATCAGATTCATTAATCCTCCCAGAGGTAGAAGATACTAATGGAATGATTCACAACTTTACAATCACAAATCCCCATGATTCTATCACTACAGGAAAGCTAAAGGAAAGAAGGGCCAGAGATGGAGTCGATCTCACAAGGAAGCGAAGACAGTTTTCTGCACCATTGTGTGCTCAATATGGACATGATCCATCTGATTGCTCAATAATGGCCACTGACAATATGAGTGGAGATGCATTAGGGTACTTGTAAAGGTGGAAGTAGTAATGTACAAAGTAAATGCATTTTTTTGGGGGGTACATAGATGCATTTTTTTTTTTTTAATTTCAGATGCATGTAATGTGCATTTTCTATATTTTCCTCCACTCCAGTGTTACACATGTTTCCTCCCTCTGTTTACAAGAACAAATGTTTCGGTGCTTCTTGCACCATTGTATGAGCATGAGAATTTAGATTTGCTTTAAATGCTTGTACATTTTGTGCATTTGTATAAAGAATCGTTTTTTTCTTGTATTTCTGTCTTCAAACATGACGTTTGTAGTTGTGTAGGTTTCACTTTCATCTTTTTATCTTTTTGGCGTCATTTTTTCACAAATTACGTTGTTGAAGTCCTTATTGTCAATCTTAGTTGATTAATGAATTAATGATAATTCTTAATCAACTAAGTAAAAACCACAATTTATGTCATCAGCAAAGAAATAAGAGTATGCTGCTAATAGGCATATAGGTATCTCAACCCTTTTACATTAATGAAAATTGATAGCACAGTAGCATCGGGTATTGCTATTTTGCCCCGATTTATATTTCAAATTATTATATCTAAAAGCTTCTGACTTAGTAAATGAATCTATTTTTGCTTTAATTGTGGTTATCTAATTTGATTAATATTTTTTTTGGTTGAAAATGTTTAATCGACCTTGGTTGTTGATTATTAACATATTATACAACATTTATCATTACTTTAAATGCAAATATATAGTTAACGTTGATTTTACTTGGATTCTATTTTATTTTATTCGTAACATAATTAGTTTATATATCTGTATTTTTTATAATTTTAGGTATCTACTTTTCTTCCTAACATGAAATATTAATTATTCTAAGTATCAATAGCTGACATATCTGACTTAGTTTCCTTTTTCGTGTTGTTAAATACATCAATTAATTGCTTAACCAAGTTGTATGAATATAATCAGATTCATTCATTTTAGACAATATGATTTTTAGCTTTTTCCTTCTCGTATTTTTTAAAAACTAATTCGTAAAAAAATGATAATTAACAAATTGAGTGGTAAATAAATCATTTGATGTTTTTTTTATTCATAAAATTTCATATCCAACATATATTTATATGATATTGAAAGGTCAATATAATTTTGGTTTCTTTTTTAATTTTAATTATGATTTTAATTAAACGGTTGACATGTGAAGACAAAAAAACCATAAGATTGTGGTGAATTGTTGATATTCTAATGTGAAAAATAATTATGTATATAATGAGAGCTAAAAGTTGCACTAGTGATAATTACTTGCTAGTTGGTACTAAATGTTACACAATAAGAATTAATGTAATTTTATAGTTCATATAAATTTATACTCTTGAGACATAGATAAATAAGAGAGAGAAAATATTTTAAATATCATTGACAAAATTAAATATCATTTTATAAATTAAAATTTATTAGTATTTAAAATAGTGTTTATTATTAATAAAAATTATAATTACTTGTTTTAACTACTTCCTATTATTTCTCAAAATTCATAAAATTACACAAGAGACAATCTTAAATTCATTTCACAAAAATAGAAATTATAAATATTAAAAAAAAAGAAATAAAAATTGCTGACAATAAAAACCACTCTAAACTATATACACAAACTTAGTTACTCCCTCCATTATTTTAAATATAATATTTTTGAAAAACTTTTTTTGTTTTTATTTAACTATCATCCACAACAATTAAAATAACATTAATTAGTTTATATACATGTCTTCATTGTAATACATGAAAAACAAAGGTAAATTAAAATATATTAAATTCATTAATTGAATATATTGGTCATACTTTTTTAAGGTATACATTTGATGAAAAGGAAAATGTCTTTTCATATGATAAAGTTTATTGAATTCAAGTGAAGCACGTGCCCCTTCAGAGAGTTCAAGAGTTATTCGTGAGAGCTCACGAGTTATATATATATATATATATATATATATATATAAATAAGTTTTCTATTTAAATCCATTAGCTCTCCACTGTATGAGAATATTTGGAGGAGAATAATTTTTAATCTATCACACATGAGAGATGTCGTGGCACACTATAAACAACACGATAAATTGAGTATATATATATATATATATATATATATATATATATATATATATATATATATATATATATTATTAATTTGATTAAAGTAATGAAAGTTGGTATGTTTCTTTATCAAACGCGAACATTGAATTATATTGATTTTAATATAAGTATTTTTATGAAAAAAAAACTAATTAAAGGAATGAAAAAGTATTTTTTAAAAATATATTTTATTAAAATATATATTTCAATAATTATAAAATAAAAATGAATAAATAATTTTGTTCTCAAAAATCAAATATTAAATGTAAAAGTATGAGAATAAATTAATAAACACATCTAGGTAGATGGATTGACTAAATGTAAATTTAATTTCATTAAATTATTAAATCATATAGTTTAACTAAATAAATTTATATTATTTGAAAATAATTATATTCATTTATAATTATCGAATAAACTTGGAGTTGATAGTAATTTAACCTTTAGGGTTTTCATTGACAAAGTCATAGGTATAAATTTTAAACAAGAGCTACAGAAGGAGCCACGCCGCATCGTTTGGAGCAACACTGATATTGTAAGTCTATAGATCCGATGTATTAGGTTTTATCAGATATGTTATAAATTTGTTATTTGTAATTTTGATTCAATTCTATATTCAAACCTCTGCGTTCTTCTCGATCTCTTTTAGGTATAAGTTTTTCAGTTTATCCTTCTTTCGTTTGTTGGATCTAAGTTACTTTTTTCTTCCATTTGTTAGATCTAAGCTATTTCGTGTCTTCCGTTTATTAGATATGAGTTTACTAGTCCATTTTTGTTTATTAGGTATAAGTTGTTTTGTTTCTTCTCTGTTTTTTTTTAATAGCTATAATTTTTGCTTTGTTTCTTGTATACAAGTAGATTACAGATCATACACAAGGAAACACACTAGTGAATGTAGTTTTTTTTTTTTTATGGTTTATAATAGAGTGTTGGTGTGATCTTTATCTTTTACATGTAGAGGTTAAGTAGAGCTTTTACCAATGGACGGGGTTGATAAACAATTATGAACGCCCTCTGTTTGGTATGCAGTTATATGATATTTTGGAGGCACATGGTTTCTATTATTTTTAGTGATCTAAGTGAAGTAAGCGAATTTGTTGAATTGACACACTGAGATCATAGAAATGGATTAGAAGAAATTGGATGCAGAATCCAATTAGATATTGCTGATTGTATGATGTATTGCTATGGAGGTGAATGAACAAGTGTTGAAATAATATGTTGAGGTTGTTTTTATTATGGTTGTTGCTTGGTTGAATTGATCAGGGAAGATTAGCAAGCCTAAAATATTGGGTCAGGGAAGGTTTGCAAGCATAGGATGTGGAATGTGGATGTTATGGAACATGGAATCTATTGTTGACAATTCGGAGTTATTGCGAATCATCAGTTGCATATTTTTTTTTATCATAAATGTATTTTTTTAAAATTGCAGTTTGCGACATGTGCAATTTTGCATATGATGCATCATGCATGTTTTATGTTATAGGGGATTTGATGTAATGTCTATAGAAAGTGTTTTTCGTAATTCCGGTTTATGCATTTGATACGTATCTCGTATGTCGAGTTTGTACTACTAGTTTTTACTCATGACATCAACTTTGCCTATAAAAAAATAAAGGGAAGACAATAGGAACAAAGTATTAAACTATTATATCCTATATCATTAAATTTGTGTTTATATATGTATGTATCTTTAGTGTAGAGTTTTATGATTTTTTTTCCTGTAAGTTTTAGTGGTTGTTAGTGATCTATTATTTTTATTTGTGCTTGAATATGAAACAGATGACGTGAGGTTTTTTTGGACATTTTGCCATTATCATAATACACTAGTTTTTTTCTCAGTAATATAATAGGAATAATTTGGTACAGGAATTACCATAGTTCAAACGCATACAAAAGTAGAAAATATTTGCCCCTTCATCTTAATTCCATACGCACAGAAATACAGTAAAGAATATCAACTCAAAATTTTGCTGCATTTTTGATGCGCAAATGAAAAGCTCTGAGAAGCATGTACTTTCTATCTAACTAGTAACTTCATGAGCATTAACCAAAGCATCTCCAACCAGCATCCTTCTTACCCGTAGAATCCTCCCTCTAAAATCTATCTTTATCAATTCTTCCTCTGAATCGGTAAAAACCTGACTTATAGTGTACGTGTTTTTGTATTTGCTCTACTGCCCATTGAAGCTTCATCGCTTCTCTAATCTGCTGCTAAAAGTGTTGTATACGATATTCTTCACTAAGTTATAACATATGCTTGCCACACGACAAACTGTGCCCCCACCCACTTGATATACTCTGCCAATCATAAAATATACATCAGATATGAACTTTATGCCTCTGGTTCTGCTGTATAATACAATGACTATGTGAAAGCTTTTAAATTTCTACGAGAACATATAAGTTAAACTACATAAACAGGAAATATGGTTTTGAATTGTAATTGGTTTAGTCTTAAATTTTTTTGTCAGTAATCTGTTTGACATGATTATTTATATCTTTATTTGAAGTTATTCAATGATTTGTCTTTGAACTAACCAAAATTTTATTATTTCTATTACAGTGGAACCAAAGTGAGGGCAAACTCTTGAAGTTCTAGCATGGGCCTGCTATCTCATGTTAGGTCCACATTTGTGGGAAAATGTTCCAAAGGAAACTTTGGCATGTCAAGATTCCTGCAGTCGAATGATTTTCAGCGCAAGTTGATTTTATCCAGCGGTAAAGAATATGAGCATTTTAGCAAGAGGTCTTATTCTTCCCCTTCTATGACGCCTGGAACTGAGAGTACGACTGCAATTACTAAATTTAAGATGCCAAATATAGGGAGTGAAGGCTTTGCCTTTTCATCATTTTTATCAACTGTCAACAGAAATTCAAGTATGATTAATTTCAGTAGTTGCTTCAAAACCCCTGTGAAACCTGAACAGGTTGCTGCAAATCCTGTCATCAATAAAATGACTACTGGGATGGAGAGGATACCAAGGGCTTTAAGGTTTGTGTTCTTTCATTACCATTTAAATGTTTATATATATGTTACATACAATTTTAATAGACTAGTGTAGTTTGCAACATCCTTTTTGCCACTAAAAAGAGTGACAATGAGAGGTTTAAAACGGGATTGACTTTCAAATTGTGTCATAACAAAGTGCAAGAAGACGAGACATAAGGTGGGTATTTGGTTAAGCTAAACTTTTATAAACCTAGGATGTTTTTTATACATAGAGATAAAAGTACAGCAAATACGCTTGAGTTATGAAATTTTTTACTGAAATATTCAATCTTAATACTCTAGCATTTAGGGAAATATACACATTTATGTTATCTTCCTGTTCTTGAAATCACACATTGGATTTGTCTCTTCCTAATATCAGTAGTGTAGGATAGTATTCGTTTCTAGAGTGAATACCTTAAATGTGTCCAAGGTATGGGATAAAAGAAAGATGTCATAGTGGATTTTTCTAAGTCTCCACATCACCTTTAAATTTGATTTTTTAATTGTCTCAGACTGTATAACATAAGATAGACTAGAACAAGAGTTCATATCTTGTAATGATGAAGAAATATTAAAATATAACGTGGTAAGAGTTAGGAAAAACTAAAGTTTTTATTGAGATGATCTGATTATCATAACTTGTAATGATTAATTCTTGATTTTTTTTAGAGAAAACGATTGATCATTTTCGGTAATCATATATTCCAAGTGTTGTCTTTATTATGAATAGATGGATGTGTGGAGGCTTCCCTGCGATATCCTTTTGTGATGCACCAGAACCGTGGCAACTAGGATTTCAAGATGCGGCAACACCTATAATGCAAGGAATAATGGACTTACATCACGACATCTTTTTCTTCCTTGTTCAAATTGCGGTTTTTGTTTTGTGGGTCTTGTCTCGTGCTTTATGGTGTTTCAGGTCTAAAATTAGTCCAATCCCACAAAGGATTGTTCATGGAACCACCATTGAGATTCTCTGGACCATATTTCCCAGTATCATTCTCATGTTTATCGCCATACCATCATTCACTTTGTTATACTCAATGGACGATGTTGTAGTTGATCCTGCCATTACTATCAAAGCTATTGGGCATCAATGGTATTGGAGTTATGAGTATTCAGACTATAACAATTCGGATGAGCAGTCCCTTGCTTTTGACAGTTATATGGTTCCAGAAGATGATCTAGAATTGGGTCAACTGCGTTTATTAGAAGTTGACAATAGAGTGGTGGTACCCGCCAAAACTCATCTGCGTGTTCTGATAACATCAGCTGATGTACTTCATAGCTGGGCTGTACCTTCCTTGGGTGTGAAATGTGATGCAGTACCTGGTCGTTTGAATCAGATCTCTACTTTTATACAACGAGAAGGGGTTTATTATGGTCAGTGCAGTGAAATTTGTGGAACTAATCATGCTTTTATGCCTATTGTTGTGGAAGCTGTTTCTACTAAGGATTATGGTTCCTGGGTTTCCAATCAAATCCAATAATCTTGGTGGAGACAATGACGACATTGATATGGTGACAGAAGTAGCAGTGACAAGAATTGCTGATGGTCAGATAAGACAAATAAAACTTAGTATTTTTCAATGACTATTTCGTATTTGAACCAAAGAATTGTCTCAGCAACAGAATTAAGTTTGTCACTGTCTATTTGCACTTGTTTGTGTGTCCCATTTTATTTTGTTATAAAATAATACCTGAAACAGTGTATTTTTTTTTTTTATGTGCCATACTTTTTTTGAGAAATTAAATGCATACATATTTATTTGTTGGGAAGTTTGCGGTGTGATTTTATTTGATTTTGGATAAAAGATTTATCGAAATCAATAGAAACATGTATATACTGGAATTTGATCTGACAGTTGAAATTCGTTCTGCAATGCAAATCTAGTCGAATTTCCTTTTAAATTTTTGTATTTGATGGATAAATTATTTCAATCACATCAAGGAGTTATCTTTATTTGTTTGAAACTTCACTTTGGATAAATAAGTGAAGTGTTTGAAGGATATGATTCAGATTAATTATTTATTATAAAATTTGGTTGTAACTTAAGTTCTCTAACTCCTATTCGTATTAAACCAACGTTTTTGGTTAACTAATACTAATTTCATGAAAACAATTTTACCTAATTTTGCTTGTAGGCTGACCATTTTGCACTTATCATAAGTGTGCTTAAAAATTAATAGAATTTTTAGACTTTTGGAGTTATATTATACATCACAATTTAGGAAACAAAATTGATTAAAGATAAAATGTTAACATTATATTTACATAGATAAATATAGATTATTATAAATTCTGATTTGTTGTCGCATCAAACAAATTAAAAAATCATTTTTATAGCAACATCAACTTACAATTATATGATGTTGTACTCCAAAAATAAATAATTATATGATGTTGTACTCCAAAAATAAATAATACTCCACGGAACCAATTTAATTGTTACATATATCTCAGTAATAAAATCCTCCAATATAAATATGGGTAATGATACTTTGACACTTTTATTTGACAAATTTTTGACACCATCCACATGTCACGTTTTGATTGGTCCAGTTGGAAAAGATTAAAAAAAAAATAAATGACATGGAAATGCAAAGGATTTGGGGTTGCAGGATTTTAAGTTCGCGGGTTTCATTTTAGGGATTCACGAGAGAGAATGTTCTCCTACCCATAACCGCCGCCTTCACCGGAGCTATCTCTGCTGTCGTTCGGGCCTAACTTTCTGCCGTTTCGAAGCATTGTTCCTTTCGCTATTTCAAATCATTGTTCAACACCAAAACCACCATTGACATGAGTTTTGAAGCTTCCCGTTGTTTGTTTCACTACAAGCGCCGTTTGAAATCACCGTAGTAGGCGAAAAACACCATTGAAGACGAAAAGCATTGTTTGTAAGTATCCCTAGTTCATTTTGGTATTTCTTTCTTATTGTTGTTATTTTATTTTGACTTGTTTTAAATATTTGATTTTTTTTTATCATTTTGGATTGTTCTGTTTTTTGGGTACAAAGCTACAATTTTTATACACGCAAAATAATTTTTGGAGATTTATGGTTATTGTTAGATTATTTTGACATCTTTCACAGTTTTGGGGATCACAATGCTGATTGTAACCATGGGAGGATCTCTTTCTTGGTGAAAGAATTGGTATAGTTAATATACATGATTTGCATTCATTTTCTTCTTGAAACTGTTAATTATATTTACTAAAAATAGGACATTGCTCTGATTTATTATTTAATTTAGTGAGACTCCCAATTGATGCAAATCAATTACTAATCTAGCATTAATCTTCACCCTATTTTTAAATTATATTTACTAAAAATAGGACATTACTCTGATTTACTATTTAATTTAGTGAGACTCCCAATTGATGCAAATAAATTACTAATCTAGCATTAATCTTCACCCTATTTTTAAATGGATTATTTTATTTTTATTTCTATTTGTGCAAGCATGGTTATGTCAAGCTTTATTAACTCTTCAATATTTTGTATTTTTAACATGCACTATACCATTTTATATGTGATAGTTGGGGAGACTGGTAGTGTTCTTTAAGTATTCCACTTGTTTCTGAAATTTTTTTAATATATATGTTCATACTTTCTTTCTAATAGGTTCATACGGTGAGGTATACCATGCAGACATGAATGGCACGACACGATGAATTCTTTAATTCCTTTTCATATTTGTTGGGAATATTATTGTTATTGATTGAATTGGAAAATTCTTATATTGTCATGTTCTTAATTATGGTTATTCTATACTTCTATTTGCATGATTCAGAAATAGTTGTTGTGTTTTTTGACAACACTCTTGACTATAGGGATAATGTCAAAGATAGGGGAATGTCATGATGGACTAAGTTCAGAGCATTTAAAGGAGACAATCGAAATGAAGAGTTTTACATCCTCCCTTTCAACCTCAATTGTTTCTTCCCTCCATCCTAAGACTAAAGAGGGAAAAACATGTATTTTCTGAAAGTATAATTGGTTCTTGCACTTTCAGGTTATTTATTTTTAGTATAATTGAATTGTGTTAGTTAAGTTCAGGTTTTTTCATATTAATACAAGATAAACTTTATTTGTTCATTCATTCTTTCACACATTTCTCATTAATCTCTGAAATTTAGGTATTATCAAGTAATTATTATACATGAAAAAATATGTCACAATATTATTATCAGAATATTAATAACAAAGGTTAAGTGATATAGTCTTTTCTTTAAGTAAAAGAAAAAATGAATGTGAAGTTGTAGAAAAGTTGAGTAAGAGAGTATGAATTTGGTTTGGGAGATTTGACACATAATACTTAGGTTCTACATTTTGAATTATCCTATTTGGTCGACCACTGTTTGGTACCACATTGAGATAACACTACAAAAGTTTATGTAATGTATTTTTAATTAATTTTTTTACTTCATTTCTTTTATGCTCTCATGGTGTTTCCTTCCTTTCACAGCGAGAGTAGTCCAATGTGGACATAACCTAATGAATCCATTTTCACAGCTAGAAAAGATTATACAGTTTTCAGGGGAGAATCTGCAATTGTCCAGCAAATAAGGAGTAGTGCAACAAGGACATGCAATATTTTATCACTATTTAAAATTGTAATGATTAGATTTGAATGTACATATTTTTTGTTACAAATCATCAAAGAAATGTATTCCTTACATTTATTGATAGTGAAATTTGAAGTTAAGAATGATCAATGTGTTATATTTGGTGTTCATTATGATATGATTGAATAGAATAATGACCATTTATTGTGTAGGACGTTTGTACTGTAGTCCTCACGAAATGTATCTTATTATGTGGTTGAATGTAATTTGAACATACCAATGATGATTGTGTTATTTTTTGTATTCATTATGACATGGTTCAATACAACAATGAGCATTATTTATCTACGACCTTTGTTGAGCAATGTCCAAGAGTTGTATGTCATCATATGTGTTTAAGGTGCCAGATTTAAAAATGACCTCCTCGTGCAAAAACTCAGACTAAACTACCCACTTATTTTGCCTTTGCTACCAGTTATGTTTCTACACCATCACTTTATAAAAAAATGTTTCCTTGGGGACTTGGATATAAATGTGTTAATAAATGACATAATCATAATTATTTAATATAATTGGTAAAAGATTAAATGTACAGTTCAAAATAAGTCTTAGATTCAAAGATGATCTCCTCATGCAAAAACTTAGTCTAACCTACCCACTTATTTTGTCTCTGCTACCAGTTCTGTTTCTGCACCAACATTTAAAAAAAAAAAAATGTTTCCTTGAGGATGAACTTGGATATAAATGTGTTAATAAATGAAAAATAATCACTATTATTTAATAAAATTGGTAAAAAATTAAATGTGCAGTTCAAAATAAGTGTCAGATTCAAAGATGACCTCCTCGTGCAAAAACTTAGTCTAAATTATCCACTTATTTGGCCTTTGCTTTCAGGTCTGTTTCTGCATATTGAGTTTTAAAAGGAATTGTTACTTGGCCATGTAAATCCATATACTTGTGATCATCAATGGTTGAACAACACTTCTATATCCAATAAGTCTTAAAAGAAAGTTGGTTCAATTACAAATCAAGGTCATTTTCATAGTTAACCCTTGTGTGCAGAAACTTTGCCTGAACTATCCACTTATTTGGCCTCTACTCCCAGGTCTGATTCTACACATTGAGTTTTAAAAGGAATTGTTTCTTGGCCATGGAGATCCATATACTTGTGATCATCAATGGCTGAACAACACTTCTATATCCAATAAGTCTAAAAAAAAATTGGTTTAATTAAAAATCAAGGCAATTTTCACGGTCAATGGTGGTGCTTCCGATGAACGATGGGAAGTCACTCGAACTCCAAAACCTCTTCACGGGACACCGTTTGCGGTGGCTGGGCACGTTCCAATCGGCGGTACTGCAGCGGAATGTCCTCCGGTTAACGTTGAATAACACATGTTTGCAAGTGATGGTAAAAACTCCGTCGAGCTCTTCTCGCTGGCCTAGGGTGCTTCTCTCTCTAGGGTTTTCAATCCCAAATGTGGAAATGAGATTTTGATTTGAAAAACTGAAACGCACCCTGAAACCCCTCTCCCCACTAATTTCCATGTCATTTTGTTCTTTTTCTTTATTTCATAGATGGACCAATACGAAAACGACACTTGGTAGCGTCAAAAGTTTGTCACTTTTTGGGTGTCAAAGTATCATTACCCTATAAATATATACGAATCCAAGGATTTGCTCTTACATGACATAAAACAATTACATAATAAATCAATACTATAATAAAATAGAATAGCAACAATCAGAATTACATCATGTTATTATTAACTACAATTCTTATTAGTATTTATACATAAGATATTTTTCTTTTAATACTTTGATGGAACACATTCTTGTATTCATTATCTTAAGAGTTAAAACTTTTAAAGAGTGTAAAATGAAATGAAAAAGAAAAATTTAATACAAATCTATTTTAATTAGCTCCTGTAATTAGACATCTCAATTCCAAAAACTATTCACTCTTATTTTATTTTTTTTAAGTTTTTCTACATGTTCCACTTATTTTAAGAAAACAATTATTTTGTTATCTAAGATAAATTGAATAGTTTAATTAAACAAATAGAATAAACAACTACGTTTACTTTTATTTATGAAAAAACATGTTATATTGCATACTCTCCAATTATTTTTAACTGGAGAATCACTTGTCATGAAATCTTGAGTATATAAAATATGAGCTTAGTTCATTTTCTTTCATTTCTTAAGGAACAATATGGTATCCAAATTGGAAATCATAGTTTCTAGAGCTTGTGGAAATTGTGAATTACCACTCCTAAGAGTAATTAAGTTCGGTTTAGATGGTGAAAAATATTGTTAAAAACTTTTATATCCCGTTTTTAGAAAACAAATAGTAGTTATTAATTTTAATTTAAAACTTTAATTCGTTGCAACTTTAAATGACTTAATAAGAGTATGGTTGAAATAAAATTACCATATCTCATGAAAACGTTTCTTTTTTATATGAAAAGCCAAATGCTCTCGTTGAGAGTCGAACTCAAGACCTCCCGCTTACTAAACGGGTGCTCTAACCAACTGAGCTACGAGAGCCACTTGTTAACGAAGTAATCATTATTTATAATTAACATCTACTGCATTTAAGTTTTACAAACATATTAATTAAGAAGAATAATTCACACCTTAAAAATTTGAAAAGAATTTGAGTTATTATTAACCGTAATTAAAAAGTCGTAAGAAAGATATTTTAAATCTTTTTTTACATATTAAGATATTTAAAAAATAATTATAAGAAAATTACAATATATGGGTATACATATAAATAATTACATTTAAAATTATTGATTTTAATCTAAAAAAAATGGTTAAAACCATTTAGGCATCCTTATTTTCGTAAGGTATTCCCAATTTGGTCCCCTTCTTTTAAACATTTTCAATTGAATTCTTATAACTGCTAATTTCAAACAAATTAATTTCTGCTGTTTCTTCTGCACAATTTTAACACAGGAAAATTTTATATCCACTTCTACACAATTTTAACATCATTAACGATTTTTAACTATAAAAACTAATTTATTTCAAATTAATACTTACAAAGACTCAACTAAAAAAGTATAAAATAAAACAACCAAATTAAAAATACCTTAGGAAAATAAGTATGCCTAAATGGTTTTAACAAATAGCCAATGTAGTTTTTATTACATATTTTGATATAGAGAATGATTTATACAATTATTATTATATAAATAAACCCAAAACACATAAGCTTTCTCTCTCCTCTAGCCGGTGCCACAACAAACTCTCTCTCTATCTCTCTATCTCTCTCTCTCCGACGTACATTTCTCGCTGTTTTTGATCTTATGGTTTCATGGACTCCTCAAATTCGTGGGTTTCCACGCGAATCTCCACCTCTTCACGCCGATATCAATCTCGATCTGGTCTCGCACTATCTCCACTCTCTTGATTCTGTTGTTTGAATTTGAAAAAAAACGTTTATTACTGGATAGAAAAGATTATGATATAGCGAACTGCAATTGTTGTTGCAGATCTGTACATGGAGGAGAGTGAAGGGAACGATGATTTAAGAGCGGAGTACCTCTGCCCTTACTGCGCCGAGGATTACGACGTCGTTTCGCTCTGTTGCCACATTGACGAGCACCATCCCATACAAGCCAAAAACGGGGTCCGTTTCCCCTTTCTTCTTTCCACTTACCAATTACCAATTACCGACACAACCTCTTAACTTAATATCAAGGTTTAAAACTTATTTTAATCCTTCTAATTAAAAAAAAAATTCGTGTTCATTCATGCTCAACATATACGTCTTTAATCACTTTTAATTGTAGTTATAGGAACTTAAGTCATCAAAAATGTATATTTAGAGAGTAAACGTAATTAAAAAAAGGGTATGTGTAGAGATTAAAATAAGATGTTTTCAGTGTTGTAACTATATAATATGTAATGTTTACGGGTATAAAGTTTAAAGGAGTAGTTAAACATGATGTAAATTAGTGATCATAGTAAAAGATAAATAAATTATGTATTTTTAATTCCTTAAAGTTATTCAATGAGGATGAGCGAGTGTTTGTGGGTGGGTCTGCTTGCTAACTCCACAACAATATTGGTTCTGTTATGTTCTGTGCTCGCATTACATGTTTTATTAGCTGATTGCTTGTTTCGCGCGCTAAGTCGTGTTTCTTAATTGTTGCTTGGTGCTTGTGTCTTCAGGTGTGTCCTGTTTGTGGCAAAAAGGTAGGAATGGATATCGTTGGACATATTACCACGCAACATGGGAGCTTCTTGAGGATATCCTTTTTGCAATTTGGTTCTTATATTTCTTGATTATGGTGTCTTTGCTTCAGTGATTTGATAATTTTAAGTTGACGGTTCAGTTGTTTGATGCTCGTGAAGTTTGAAAACTCGTGTACGTGTTTAATAGAGGAAATATGAAGTGAAATGAATAATTTTTTTTTATGAAAAGTTAAAGTTAACTTCCGGACTTTAGCTTTTGGAAATTTAGGATATTATAACTTTTAAAATGGTTGTCAACCATAAATTGATTTTAACTTAGGAAGGAAGCTTGATTCATTTTATTTTCGAATTTTTTCCTTCCATAAACATTTAAACTATACCAAAATTTGTTGATGGATAAAATTTCAATATCCATGCATATTGCCTTTTAATAAAGGAACGAGAAAACAAAAAATGAAACCTGTAAAATGTCGTGTGAAGAGTTTTCACGTGTCTTCCCGTCACTATGAATGGCCAGGTTAGCTACTTGCACACTAGTGAATGTGTGATAGATTTCTATGAGCCAATTTGAGTATGTTTCTATTAAGCAAGCATTAGTTTAGTTTGTTTGAAATGAAGAACAGTGGTACTCGACTACGCATGTTTTATCTGATGTATTAGACTTTATCAAATGTGCAAATTGTTTGGTGTAGTTATTCCTGTGATTTCAACATTGTTAAATGATAATATCATGCGTTGAGTCTGTCCTATTTAGTTAACTATGTATGTAGAACAAGAGTCTTTGAGTTGGGATGACAAAGTATGCGCTGACTTTGAATATCTGTAAAATTAGCCACAAACGAGTAGAATAAATAGCCGCTAATTGGGATGAGTGTAGGATATGTAGATGAGTCTAGGATAGGTATTTACTTGTAAATTTTGTTGTGGACGAGGACGTGTAGTATACCATAGTACTTATCCTATACCTATTTTATTTTTAATATGGTTTTGCTAACTTAAACCCATTTTGTTTTTTAGAAGGTGTGAGTTAGCAAATACACCCTGAATGTGTTTTAATTTTTTTTTTTTTAGTTATACTTACTAAGTCATTTTAAAAGATAAGTAGATGTAAGTTAGCATGCTTTGATTTGTACTTACTAAGTCATTTTTCTAAAATTATTTTACTAACTCACCCACTTATATATTTAGAAAGAGTAATTTACCAAGTTTCACATTGGGTGTTTTAAAAACTTTGCAGTTATAACTTGCAATCTTACTCTTTGTAAAAGATCAAGTAGGTGTAAGTTAGCAAAACCTATTAAATAATATAAACATATTCATGCATTCAATTTATTTCGTGATTTTGGAGAAACCAACAGAAATGCATGTTAACAATAGCATTCTATGTTTTGAGTGCCATAACAAATAACAGAAGGAATCAACTATATATCCTTTCATTCAAGAATTAATTTTTATAATTAATATTTCTTTTATTGATTTATACACAAGGGAAGTAGTGCAGTAATGGGAATGAATATAAATATATAGGTATTCAAATGACACAGGCATGAAGATTAAAGTTGTTTATCCACACACCATAGTGACAAATACAAATATTTTTATTTTAAATACGGGCAGAGAAAAGGGTGCGAATACAATAGTACTTTACCCAGTCCCTATCCATTCTCGATCTTATGGGGCAGGTGAACCCAAATCGTATTTCCTATCTGCATTGCCTTGGTAGCTATTTGATTTCAAGTACTATTCATTTCGTCAAATGATTTTCCATAACCAGAATTTACGTGCAGCGTAAAAGGAGGGTTAGGAAAGGAGGCTCTTGCTCTACACTTTCTATGTTGAGGAGAGAGTTACGAGATGGAGCCTTGCAGTCACTTCTTGGAGGTTCTTCATTCCTAGCTTCCTCCAATTCTGACCCTGATCCTCTGTTATCATCTTTTATGTTCAGCCCACTTGGTTCCGATGAGTCTTTGAGTGCAACACTTCCTGCTTCCATCCAAGGTGCCCTTGTAAAAGAAAGCTCAAAAGATCATTTCTTGGAA
Source organism: Vigna radiata var. radiata (assembly GCF_000741045.1). Lineage (NCBI taxonomy): Eukaryota > Viridiplantae > Streptophyta > Magnoliopsida > Fabales > Fabaceae > Vigna > Vigna radiata. Next base: position 780,259 of record NC_028355.1, read on the forward strand.
AGGTAGGAAGGTTGATACCGCTGTCTTATTATGTCCTTCTATTCTTGAAAAATTAATGGGAAACATTTAGGTTGTTTGTGTAATAGTTATAGTATTGGGTGCGTCTTATGCTCTATATGTGGTTAAAATTGTGACCGTTTTCTTTTTTAAAACTGACTGATGAAACAGGTAACGGTTTCTTGCATTCAGGTATTCATGAATTTGAACCTATAAATGATCAGATAGATCACATTTCGAATACGTATTTGAAGTTAGATTTATCGAGATATAATGAGTAATTCGATCTGCATTCAATAGTTGTGATTAGTGGAATAACTTGAACTGTTATGATCATTTTAGCATCGTGTCACCCTGCTTCGGAACCTTTTCATCCATTTTGTGATTCACAACTATTCCAACACTTATAGTCTGATAATATTATGTTGTTACAGAGAACCTAAACAGTTACAGCTGTCAGAAGAAGATAAAGTAGAGAACGCTCGGAGGTTTGAATTTGTGCAAGGGCTTCTGTTGTCCACCATTCTTGATGATAAATTATGACTGTATTTGTAGCTCGTATGCCATTATTGTATTAGGAGCTGGAGCTGTAAGCACGAGAGAGAGAGAGAGAGAGAAAGAGAGAGAAATTCAGAACGATACTAAGTGGCGGTAGTTACACTGGATATATATGTATTGTGTCTATAGTTATGTTCATAAATGCAACGTTTCTTTTATCCTGCTTGTCTTCTATGTTAGTTCCGAATAACCATTGGGAATAAAATTCGTTTCACTAGCACGGGCATATGGTGGCAGTAGAATTTATAATTATACATCCCATTCAGTTTTAAGGTATGTCTCTTAAGTTTTTTCTAGATGATCCATAAAAAAGGCATTACTTGAATTTTTCTAGGTTAATTTTAGCAGTTCTTCCTGGCCAATTGGTTGAATTTTCTGATTGGTTATCGGGACCAAAGGTAAAGTTAGTTATTACTTGAAGGTTTCAAAATATCTGTTTTCTTAAGATACCTTTATATACAGAAGATGGTAGCTATAGTCTGTACAAAACTAGATAGAGTGCCAATTAAAAAGCATATTTACATACACATTTAAACCTTTTCTTCATTATCAGGTAAATCATGGGGTTAGAAGTTGCTGGCCTCCACTCAAATTTTGCATTTTTATTGTCAAATCATTCCACAGCTGTTTTTCTTAGTTAAGGCCATAATCTTGCATATGTTCAATATCTAACTGAACAATAATATATAATCGCATTCTTCTTTTAATTCCACTCTCATCCTTGATTATCATTCTAATAAATTTTAGATAAGAAATTCATCACCGAGTAGAATAAAATAATTTTAGAAAATAGTTTTTTTAAAAATAATAAGTGAAATTAAGAAGTGCGTTTAAGTTGAAGTGTTAATTTTTTTTTTTATTCTCTTAAGCATAGTTTTACTTTATTTTATACTCTTATTGAATCTAGTTGAACTAATTATAAACATTTGAATATATGTTTTGGATATAAAAGTAAGAACGATTTAACAAATTTTTTTTTAAAACAAAATACCATTATATCATCTTAATTAATTTTGTAATCAAATCACTAATTACTTTTATCACTTCAGTGCTCTCATATTTTCTGAAGAATCCACTACATTTTATGGTGGGTGAATATATGACTTCTATTGTAGAAAAACCACCACCATTTTTGACTAATGAGTCAACTGTAACCCTTTTCTAAATATTTTCTTTTCCACCAAAAATTATGTCAATGGAGGAGAGGCCCCACCAAAATGGTAGAAGTATACCTAATCATGACACATGGCCAATGCAGGCCACCCTAGCCGGCAGCCACCACTGGTATATAAAGACTTCCCTTTCCACATATCAGCAACCAACACCAACATCTTCTCACAATAACCACATCAGTGTCATGGGTGTATTTACTCAGGTTTATGATACCCCTGCTGCTGTGCCTCCTGCTAGGCTTTTCAAAGCGATGACCTTGGATTTCCATAACCTCTTCCCAAAGCTTGTGGATAGCATCCACAGTATTGAATTCACCCAAGGAAATGGTGGTCCTGGCACCATCAAGAAGATCACCACCATTGAAGGTCAGTAGATATAAAATGCTACCTTTTTAATTAACTCAATACATGGCATATCACATACTTACATAAGATTCTAGAATTGAACGTTGTTGTGTAAAAGAACTTGATGAATGTGAATGAAATGAACATGGGAGCAGGTGAAGAAAGCAAGTACGTGCTGCACAGAGTTGATGCAATCGATGAGGGTAGCTTCGTGTACAACTTCAGCATAATTGATGGCAGTGGGTTGCCTGAGACATTGGAGAAGATCTCATTCGAGAGCCAACTGGTAGAAGGCTCCAATGGAGGATCAATTAGGAAGGTGCATGCCAAATATTTCACAAAAGGTGAAGCTGTTCTTACTGAGGAGGAACTGAAGGCTAACCAAGCCAAGATCCAAGGACTTGTGAAGCTCGTTGAAGACTATCTTCTGGCAAATCCTCATTACTGAACCTCTTTGCAGTAAACCATTCAACTCTTCATGGATATCTGCATGCAGACTCACCAATAAATTAATAATATTTTTCTCCAATTATTACATACTATAGTGTAATAAACCTACAAAATTAGGTATAAGATAAACCAGAACACGTAAAAGAACTTGAATATTTCATGCAGAAAAAAAAAAATAGACAGTGAGGTTAGCAGTCAAAACAAAATGGCCTGTTGGAAAGAGAAAAAATAATTATAACTGATATGACTAGTTAATGCAATGAGTTGCTTAAACTTAATTTTGATGAAAGAAATAATTATAATTGAAAATGTTTCTTATATATTATTAATTTAAACAAGTACCATATGAATTAGCAATAAGAAACAAATCAATGAATTTGATGACATAGGTGTGTGCGTTTGTTTCACTTAATTAAAACAACTAATAAATAAATATTGCAAGCACAACGGAACGAAAGGAAATGAATGTTTATTTCTGTCTTAAAATATGCTTAAAATGAGAATCTCAAATATTATGAACAACCCAATTTTTATTTTCTATTTTAATGTAATAAGTAACTTGTTAATACATAAACACCTTATTTAACAAAACAACATAAAAAATTAAATTAATCAGATTAGAGAACACATCTTTGCTTGTGAATTTAGAAACTTTGCCGTCCATCAACTCTTTGTTCTTTGCTTCAGTCAATTTCCAACTTTTTCTGCATTATCTTCATATATATATATATATATATATATATATATATATATATATATATATATATATATATATATATATATGCTTTCAAAAGATCGGCAAACATACATTGTTTCTATCATTTGATCAATTTGGACAAAGTCCACATTTGATGACAAATAATTCGATCGAAGGATGTTGGTAACATATATTTTTTAATGTTATTCTTTTCCACATAGGATATTAATATCATTTTATACAAAATTTATGTAAAATTTATTCAATTATGATAATTTTTTTATTAATTCATAATGGGATTTGCTTTATTTAATGAAAATCTTCTGAATTTTGTTATATTATAAAGAGCATGGTAAAATAAATTTGCTATTTTATAAATTGTGATATTTCTCGAGGGATATTACGTTGTTGTGAGCTTGCAGGTGTCAATTAATTGCTAAACAATTATTAGTTAAACTAAATTCTTTATTCATAAAAGATTTAATTTAATCTAATTAATTAATAGCAACTATTTTTTTAAGTGAGAATATTTCTTGGTATATCTTTTTTATTATTTAAAGGTTTGATGACATCGAATTTCTTTGAATCATTCTGAGTACTACAAAATTAATCTAAATATATCTATCAGAGTAAAGACAACGTACAAGTAATTAAATAAAATGAGGAATTATTTTATGAAAGATATTCACATATTATGTTTTCACAAATAATGTAAAAGAAAAATCCTTAGAGAAGAAAATTGACTTTATTCTATTACCAAAAATTAAATATGTGTGTGAAAGTGGCGTCAACATAATTATCTGAAAAAAAAAATCGATAAAGTGATTTCATTAACTTAATAATCTTCTTTAAAAAAATTAATAAATAAAGCCGTCTTTGAATTCACGTGAATTTTATATCTCTAATAAATAAAGGTTAAGGTAAAAAGGCAAAAAAATTATTGACTAATTAGAATAATAATAAATCTATTTTACATTTCACTCTAATTAATACACTAAGTGTTTGAATCTTAAAATCTAACACCCAGTCTAATGTACTTTCCTTAGACTTGAATTTTTATTTCAATAATTTACACAATGGATATTTATATTTAAAACTTATATAAGTTACGAAAGTAAAGTCCCATTTATAATTAGAAATAATATTAAAAGTGTATAAAGAATCACATCTAAATTTTCATCAGAAGTTTGATTTCTCTCAAGCAGGTTAATTATTGTCATAACCTTGTTGGGTTCTTCATTTCATTGAACTCGACCATATTCTCATTGGTAAGAATGTTCTACGGTATTATAATTATGTTTGGATGCACTTATAAATATTTAAAACAGTAAAAGAAATTAATATTAAAGCTGATCTAGCATAAGTTAAGAAAAAATGGATATGTACAATATTTTCTATCATTATAACTATACATAAAACCTATTATGAATTCATAAAACATTAAAAAAGGTACATGATTGCTAGCATTTTGTTTAGAGAATAAGATGTACTGATATTTATTCCATCTTCTGACTAATTCTTAGTCTTCATTCCCCTAATCTCATTATAAAACTTGGAATATACTACATGATCCAATAATTAAAAATGAACATCGTGACGAGCACCAAGGAGAATTGAAGTTGTTGGGATAATTAAGTAGCTTATGAGTAAGAATGGTAGCTGGTGTGAGGCTATAAATACCATCTCTCCCTATGCCCTAAACCATCACAAGCTAAGCACACTCTAATCTCAGTTTATCTGTGTTAATTAATCTCTGTGTGTTTATATCATCGATCATGGGTGTTTTTGCTTTCGATGATGAGAACTCCTCTACACTGCCTCCAGCAATATTGTACAAAGCTCTAACAAAAGATTCAGACAGCATCATCCCAAAGGTTATTCCTGTCATCCAGAGCATTGAAATTGTTGAAGGAAATGGTGGACCTGGAACCATCAAGAAGCTAACAGCTATTGAAGGTCAGTGCATATATATATAGAAATTAACAATGTTAACTCTTGTTTTATGCTCATATTTACGCTGAGAATTCAGATTGGTTTTATTAAGTATCTAAGTGTGAGTAATATACATAAGAAAGTTGAACATCATATCAAGATATTGTATTAAGATTTTGGGTTTGAGTGGTACTAATTTATGATGATGGTTGCAGGTAGCGAAACCAGTTTTGTGCTGCAGAAAATCGATGCAGTGGACGAAGCTAACCTGGGATTCGATTACAGCATAGTGGGAGGACCAGGGTTGCATGAAAGTTTGGAGAAAATCACACTTCAGACAAAGGTTTTGCCTGGTCCTGATGGTGGTTCCATCTCCAAGGTCGCTGTCAAATACCACACCAAAGGCGATGCACCTCTCTTAGAAGCAGTGCTTGAAGAATCAAAGGCCAGGGGAACTGGTTTTTTCAAGGCTGTCGAGGGTTACGTTTTGGCAAACCCTGGAGAATACTGATTCATCTGCTTCTTCAAATTTCTCTCTTGTCCTGGCTTCTTGGGTTTGATCTTGTTTGGTTTAATTTCCTTCCCAGCAAGTGTTGCTTTTATGTAACATTCTTAAATGTTACTGTTATATCGGTCAATTTGATTGAGTACTGTAATATGATCGAATATCTACGTGTCTTGTTGGTGTTGATGTCGATCTCTATCTGTATTCTGTAATAATATATATTAATATTATAACTCAAAGGAATTGCATTTTCTATTTCATGCTGTCAATAACAGTTATTCAAAAGACACACACACACAAAGGATATGATTATCTTAATTAATAAATGATACAAGATAGAGTTTGCTTAGATTATATTATACTCTTGTACCTAAACTTATATATATATAATCAACAATAATTGAGCTGCAAAAGATATATAATTATGTTTTCTAAGACTTTTGGAAAGAGGGCATTAAATAATCTGACAAGTTCTCTGGAAAGTGCTGGTTCCTTCTAAAGACACCGCATTTACTTTGACTATTTCACTAATTAATTATTATGTTGGCAGATAATTATTGAATAATAGTAATTATTCCCACTTTCTAGCAATATAAAATGTTATGTGTAGTTGATCACAATCCACAAAATCGCACTAACTCAGCAAAAGCAATTTACAAGCTCTCAGTCATATATATACATATCATCTTGAACTTGCATCAATCCTTTGTGTAAAAAATCATGGGAATTGTGACCACTGAACGTGAGCAAGTTTGTGCTGTGGCTCCTGCAAGATTATTCAAAGCCATGGCCTTCGATTTTGGCAATGTTCTTCCAAAAGCTATACCAAACTTAGTTAAGAGTGCTGAAATCATTGGAGACGGAGGACCTGGATCCATCAAGAAAATCGTTCTTGCTAATGGTAAGTTTCGTAAGAATTTGGTTCGCATATTGCAACATGCTGGGATTTTTCATATTAGGGGAGAAACTATACATATGAAAAATGAGTTCAATTCAAATAAGAATCGATATTTCTAACACAACGTTAATTTCTTTGTGTTTTGCAATGATGTGATAATTCATTGATGGTGTATAAGTATTGTTTATGAATTGGACTAGGATATGTGAATCAAAAGGTTGATGTGGTGGACGAAGAAAAGTACGTGTACCACTACACAGTGGATGAAGGCAGTTTAATATCAGAGACATTGGAGAAGGTGTGCTATGAGTATAAATTGGAAGCAAACCCTAAGGGAGGATGCATGATCAAGTGCACAGTAAAATACCACACCAAAGGTGATGCACAACTCACAGATGAGTTTTTGAAGGTTAACAATGAAATATCTGCTGGGTTTACCAAGGCTGTTGAGGATTATCTTTTGGCTAATCCTGATTACAACTAAACAGACCAACCTTTTACTTTGTTAAGCATGTTTTGCTTTAATTAATACTTGATTTCAGTGGGAACTATATACATCACATTGTAGTACTAATGAATAATATACAGACTATGGTTTTGTGTGACATGAAAATGATAATACTATAATGAATAATATACAGATTAATATCAGAAATTACAAGAAAGGGAAAGTTGAGGATTGGACAATATCGACTACAATAATTAAGAAAGGAATAAAGAATATAGGACGTTGATGAAATGGAAGATAGGGAGTGGATAAAATGAACTTTCAAGAATCAAGAAAAGAATAAAGAATACAAGAAAGCCATAAAAAAATAATGATGTAATAGTTAAGCTTCATAGTTAAAAATTCAACTTTACAACAAGCAAATTGGCAAAATATGATATTGCTGTAATTTTCAGAATTGAACTCTAAAATAACGTCTATTATAGATTTATAATAACAAATATTAGGTTACAAAATATATTATTAGCATAATTTTATGAATTGAACTTTAAAAAGACTACACTATGTCTTAATGACAATGTCCTAAAATTTATAATATAATGTTATCTTGTTAATCAAATGGACTTAGTGAGATAGTAAAAATGCCCTGAAACTAAAGTTGTTTAAATATATTTTTCGAAAAAATTTAGGACATGTTATCATTTTAAAAATAAATTTTATTTCATTTTTTAAATATAAGACAATGATAGTAGATTGTCATTTAATTTGTTAGCAACAAATTATATTATTTAAGTGTATTTCTCATATAGTTCAGATCGTACCAGTAGTTTTTTCCCATCTTATCTTTATAATTCCTTTAATATATTTTGCACAATGCCCTTCACCTATTTCCAAACCAGACTCAAAAATTAAGAATAATTATATATATATATATATATATATATATATATATATAATTAAGCAGTAAAAAATATTTTTAACAAAATCTGTATTAATTTTACATTATTTTTTAATTAGTTCAAAAAAGTTGATACTAATAAATCACGAAAAAATTATCAGTTTGTACATCCATTTATTTATGTATTACTTAACTTTTGTAGACGTGAGACTCAAAATTATATTTAAATTTTTAATAATTTTTCCATAGACTTTAATATAAAGTGTGAATCCTACAAGCATGTTAATGTTTGTCAGCAACTTATAATATATGAACTTTAATTATGTTCATTGCTTAATTGCATACTCAATGTATCTTTCTAGTTAGAAATTATACTTATTCTTTCCCTCGTTTCCTCTTCTATATGTATATGTCTATATCTAAATATATATATTATTTTTTGGAAAAAGTAAAAAAGATTAGTAAATAAATTTGATATTGTTCAAATTTAATACTGCAAAACATAGATATTTTTTCTTCAATATCAATTTACAATAAACAAATTAATACTACAAAATTATAATTACATGAATATTATAGCAAACAAATTAAATAATATTTTAATAATTTTAGGCAACAATAAATATATAAATAAAAAAGAGACTTTCGATTCTATCATCACTAATTGGTTCAAAAGTCAATTTAAATATTTTTAATCAGTATCACATCGTGTTCAAGTACACGTACCATTTTCCATTCCTTGAAAATAAAAAGATATAATCCTAATCAATATGGTTGCAAAACCAGTTGATAAACTTTTTTTTTTAAGGTACAAACTAGATAGAACTTATTCTGCTTATAGTTTAAACAATTTATGCTTACATGAGCTTATATATAAATGTGAAATGATATTTTAACACCATTTTTTGACACTATTTTATCACTGCACACGTGTTAAAATGTGGTTGGAAGAGAAAAACCAAAGTTTTTTTTTTAATTTGAAATCGTTCAATTATATTTTAACACGTGTACAGTGTCAAAATAATGTAAAAAAAATGGTGTTAAAATATCATTTTCCTCCATATAAAATGGCATATCCACAATCAAGAAACTCACACTCTCTATCAGCAAAGGATCATGGGAATTGTCACTACTGAAAGTGACCTAGTTTCTGCAGTGGCACCTGCAAGACTATACAAAGCCATTGTCCTTGATTCTTCCAATTTTTTCCCCAAAGCTTTACCAGACTTTGTTAAAAGTGTTGAAATCATTGAAGGAGATGGAGGGCCAGGAACCATTAAGAAGTTCAGTCTTCCTGAAGGTGAACTGAGTTTATCTTTCAAACAAACCTTATATCATTGACAACATTTCATCATCTAGTCATGGATTTACATATGATCATGAAATTGTAACTTTTACGATAATTTGCTCTTAATATGTTTGATGCTATGATCAGGTTATGTGAAGCAAAAGGTGGATGTGGTGGATGAAGATAACTATGTGTATCAGTACACAATAGTTGAAGGGAATCTTCTGACAGAGCCATTGGAGAAGGTGTCTAATGAGTACAAATTGGTGCCAAATTCTGATGGAGGATGCATTGTGAAGGCCACACGAAAATACTACACAAAAGGAGATGCTGAACTCACACAAGAGTTTCTCAAATCTACCAATGAGATGTCTGCAGTGTTTGCCAAGGCTGTTGATGATTATCTTTTGGCTAATCCTGATTACAACTAAAACATGCTTTCGTCTGTGGATTGTGTTGCTTCTGTGTTCTTCAGTCACTGTGTTCTTTCCATCACTTTATTTCATTGAGAAGTGTGAGATTATGTAAGACTTGTTTGTGTATGCATATATAATAATGTTGTAAAACTATAATGAATAATATAACTTTTGTTCATCCTTATGATTTTTATGTATATCATATTCAGAAGTTTTACTTCTTTTATAAATATACACATTTTAATTTTAATAATATCTTAATTAATCTTTAACTTTTATCTTATTTGTAAATAGATATTATAAATTTAATTAGAGGATATAAGTGATGATTGATTGAATTACAATATTATTATGTGTTTAAGGAACACACAGATATAGTTAAAATTTAAGGAACAAACAGATATTGTTAAAGTTTAAATTATTTATTTGCAAAAGAAATTTAAAGGGAGTTAACTTTTGAATTCAAAATGTGTCAGGGGTGTTAATTTAGAAAATTGAAGCTAAATCTAAAATAAGTCTTGCTTTCTTTTATAATTATGTACAATTAGTATATTTTCTTTTTCTTGGGATAAATACATTGTAATGGGAGCAATCTGTTTTTTTCTTCAATATGTTCTTTTGTCCCTTAACTTCTGAAAATTGGAATTAGTCCATCTTCAAAACTTTGGTCTAATTTAGTCTCTTAACTTTAGAAATGTATGAATTTAGTCATTTTAACCAAATTTTGTTAACTTTATTTGAGGTTTGAAACGCGTTTCAGTTACTATTGAAGCAAAAATGTGTAAACAACCTAAATACTATCATAAAACGTATTTGAAACATCAAATAAACAACAAAATTTAGTTAAAAGGATTAAATTAATATATTTCTATAGGAGACTAAATTAGGCTAAAGTTTTGAAGAAGGACTAATTCTAATTTTCCCTGAAAGTTTAAGGATCAAAAACATATTTAACTCTTTCTATAATCCTAAATAAGAGTAAAAGATAGATTTTTTTTCAGAAAAGTAACCTCACATTAATTAATTAAAGAAAGGAAATTGAAAATTGAAGAATGAAGAAAGGAACGTAGAAGGGGAAAAGAAAAATAATTCTGTTTTACATATCTAACTTTTTTATATTCATTTTGACACTATTTTTTTCTACTTTTTACTCTTTTTCTTTTTGAAAAATTAAAAAATTTTACACTTTTATGATTATTTTATCTTTATACTCTGTGTAAAATTAGATAAAAATATGTGAAAATACGTTGCCGAAAGAAAAATAAACAATACTCAACAAAAAAAGATAGATAGAGCCTCTTTCTTTTTCTTTTAGAAAAGTCACCACACAACAATGAAAGAGAAATGAAGTTGAAGCATTAAGAAAGGAATAAACAATATGAGAAACATATAAGAAAGTTAAACCATTCTTTTCTTATCTTAAGGAAAAAAGAATTTGGTGTTTTCTAATTAGCTTTACTCCATGCTTCATTCTTACAAAGATTGGATAAGACCCATCGCATCATTCTACATTATTAGGTGCAGTCAAATATAAACTCAAATCAAATCACAACTTTAAAGTAATCTAAATAAAATTATACTCTAAAATATTATAATAAATGCATTTAATTGCTAACTCAAATAAATTCCACTGTCATAGCAAGATATCCACAGTCCCAGAGAGCTATCAGGCTATAGGTTTGATCATATTTTCCAGTATTACACATCGGATGTTCCATGCACACTTAGCTGCATTGCAGATTCCAGTTCATATAACTCCTCTATATCATAAAGCATTCCACTCTTTAAATGAAGGAAGAGAATGAGAGTTAATTACGTAACTGGATTAATAAATCCGATCAAAGATTCTATTGAACGAATCCAGCCGGTTCCAAATTTCATACATCTCATCCCATTTATAACAATAATTTATTTATTTAATATATATTTTGTAAGAGTAAAATCAGAACGGCAGCAAAAGGGGGGTGCAGGAAGAAAACAATGGGGTGCAAAGAAAACCCCATGCTAATTCATGTCATTTAGTTGCTCGTAGGTTAGAATGGACTCATTGGGCCCAAACGGGTCAAAAGTTGGTCCAAGACAATACAGATATTCATTTGAATACCTTGTTCAACGAGAAGATTTAAAAGTATAAAATAAAAAGATATTTAAAATTATATAAAAAAAACACCTTAAATAGACAAAATAAGATTAAACTTAACCTTTGTTATATACACAATCAGCTTCAAATTTACAAAACTTTCATCATTGACAAATCTGAACCTAAATCTTAACATCTGCACATTTAGCTGAAGACAGGATTTAGATAGAGATTCTTGAAGAGTTCAAGGCTTAAAGTTAGTAATCAATTGGAACCATGATCTCATCTCTATTTATCTACTATTTTTTTTTTTATCAGCATAATTATATCCCAGATGAGACAACGAAGAACTAGCTCTTAGGCAGCACCCACTGTAGTATTATCCTGTACAATCTGCAAGAGAAACCATGTTTCAGATAGACACAAGTAAAATAATAGGATTATCCAAAACTAAAAGTAATACATGATATTTACATTGATCGAGAACTACCATACAATCTTAACTTGTTTCAATAAGTTTCTCGTGTAGCTTATCAAAATAAGTTCTCTGTTTTTTCTATGGCATAAACCCTAGTGTGATAAGAGCTTAATGAATAAGCCCTTAGTGAAATTGTGTCTTCATTTCAATCTGAGTTAGTTTTTATTTTTATTTTTTATAAAAAAAGAAAGAAAACCACAAACTTATATGATTTACTTTTCAAAAACACTACCTGAGAGATGTATTCCTTCACCCTGTCATTCATGGGTGCATCTAAAGCTCTCTCAGCTAGCTCGTAATATAGAGTATTGCCTTCAGGACCATTAACTCTGTCTTTCTGTAAATACCTGTAAAGTAAAGGATGAATAAATAACTACAACGTTGCTTGTCACTAGAAATCAGAAGTGTCACAAAAGGCAACAAATATTGTAGTTTAAATCCATCACATCAAACAAATTTCACCTTTGCTGAACAAGAAGCTCCAATGCCAGCTTAACATTTCCAAAGACTGGATGACTTCCTTCATTTTCATCCAAAGCCAAACCCATCCTCCTTAATTGGCTCCATAGATTGTCTGCAGTAACCTCACCAGGAGTTCCATAGTGTTAAAAAGACAGCATCAGAATTGCCCTTGAAACTTTCACTAAAGTTTTAGGCCAATAACAAGCAAAATGAAAAAAAAAAAAGAAGCAGAACTTTGGTGTTTACAACATTTGTCTAGAGACATCAAGGTAGTAGTAACATTGACTCCAATAAGTTTGAGGTGGATAGAGATATATACATGTATAATTTTAGCATTGTGACACTAAATTAACAATAGCATACCTTCTGGAATTTTGCCACCAGCAAGATGGACAATACTAATCACGACAAAAGTGAATCCAGATAGATGAGCAGTTTTTGCATCCACAACATATTTTTCATATACATCAGGAGGAAGTTGACTTATGAGAATGTATGATTTTGGATCTGCCCCACCTGAAAGAACAAACATCATAAAACCATTAGAAGAAAAAGATGGCAAAACCTAAAATGTTGTTGGAAAATTCTGGGGAACACAACCAGCTTTGAACAAGTATAAATCAATCTGCGCTCAAACTGTCATTAAAAATTCACAAATAGAACTCAAAATTTTCAACGACTCAATCATTACCATGGAGTGTGAGTTATAGGTTTTGTTTGATTAATAAAATAAACACCTATAAAAGAATAAAATAAAAGGACAAAATTGATTAAGCTCTCATAAGCTTAAACAACTTATGCACTTCATTGTTCATAGAAGAGTTCTCATTTAACTTCTCCAAGAACTGATTTTATCTTGAGATGTGATACACATACAACAAATCGTAAAGCAATTTGCACATCATTTTTTGTGCCTACTATTGCTCTTTGTCACAACATTTATTATATTTCTAATTTTTCTCTCTCTTTTCATTCTTAGAAAATCGCCACTTAGGTGCTTAGTAAGTTGCTTAACAAATTTTTCCATAGAAACATATTATGTTACTGCATATTACTTAAGTGAGTTGTTTAAACAAGCAATGTCAAGGTTATTAAACTAGAGAGTCAGACTCTATATATAGATTTTTCTCAAACTTGTAGGAAAATGTAAAAAAACAAATAACAACATATGCACATAGCATGATACTTTTACACAACAATAGTTCAACATTTCAACTCCATAACAAAGACAAAAATCAGACTACAAAAATAAGTTATGATAGTACATTAGTGCAAAGTAAGATTAAAGTCACATAAATGACCTACTCATATAAATTCATAAAAGCACAAGTTCTTAAAATGAAAGCATTTCAAAAAGGAGCTAATTTCTACAAACAGTTTGATTAGGACCAATGAAGGAAAAGAATTATACAGATATCGAATTCATTAACTCACTTGCCGACTCGAGAGTTTATGCAAGTATACAACTAAAAAGAGTTTCCTCAAGTTTACTCAGAAAAGTGTTCGATAGTATATTAACTCGTTTTCTCTACCTAGGATCATAAACTCATAATTAGTTGTTCGTATTAATAACGATGCCTCTGTTAGCACAGAAAAGGAGCATTGAAATAGTGTGGAAAATGATGTGCATTGTTTGGAAATGAAGAAATCAAGGCGCGAAGAAATAAAAAGGTGAGTTTTAATATTAAATTTTATTTCACAGCAAAATTTACATTCTCTTTATTAATTTTCAAATATAATTAAAGGTAAAATATGTAAATGAAAAGTCCCTTTATATATAAAATAAATTACATGATTATTTGATAAAAGTAATTCTCTTTTAGCATACTCATAAGATAAGTTTAAGCTTACAAGAGAAAGTGCATTCAATTTCTTTGCATAAGTGATGGAAAAGCTATATCCTAACAGAACCATAAATAGAACGAAAAGAGAAAAGAAGAAAAAGGCGAAATGCTCACTCTGTTGGGATGCTCGAGTTTGGGCTTTGGATGAAGGTTGTGCCCTTTGAAGCTCTTTCATTTCATACCCAAATACGGAGGAAAGCTTGTCCTTAGCTTCATTGATAACAAAGGCAGGAAGGCTACGCTGATGGTAGTTCTTCGTAACGACTTGAGTGAGTTCATCTCTCTTAATAGGGCACCCTGAATTATGATGGGTTTTGAAAAGCACATACCTAATCACTTCCCCAACAAGCTTATCCTTTTCCTGAAAAGCAATTCAAACAAGAGCATGCCCTAATTCTCAGAATGTCTACATTTTTAAGAGAGGGTGATGTGAAGAAAGGAAAAAGCCATTCACCTCCTTTGAAATCCCGAATTGAGCGAAATCTTCCGCAGCATTCGCCATGCTTCAAGCGCGTGGTGAAAAGGGGATGAAGATGAGGAAATCCAAACCTCAAAGAAGGTGAAAAGGTCGAATCTTTTTACCGATTTTTTCTCTTCGAATTGGACTGTGCTTGGTGGTTGCCACATAAATTAGGGATGTCAGCGCCTCCTTGGTGAATCTGCAAGTAAGTTTATCTTCCAGTGGCGGGAGAAGATTCTTATATTATTATTATTATTATTATTATTATTATTCATAAAAATTTAAAACACATGTAATCAATAACACGATACAATAAAATCAACAACATACTGTTAAAACATAAATATGATGAAGAGCACATTAAAATACAATTAACAACATACTCATATGTATCTCATGCTTTGAAGTTATTAAACAGAATATTCAAAGTGTAGGATATAAAGTTGAATACAAGATTTTGGATGAAAATGAAATTTTACATTTAGATTAGAGAATAATATTGATTTAATGGCCCTAGTAGAAATATGATCTTTTTAGGTTTTGTCGTTTTTTTTTTTGTTTTTTCTTATAAAATTGTTAAATTTAAAAGAAATCTATAAATATAATTATTTTAATTTTAAAAAAGTTTATTTAAAGGGTGAATTTGTAAAACAAATATGATACTAAAAGTGAGAATCTCCTCTAGCTATAGAGATATAAGTATTTGA
This sequence comes from Vigna radiata var. radiata, assembly GCF_000741045.1. NCBI lineage: Eukaryota > Viridiplantae > Streptophyta > Magnoliopsida > Fabales > Fabaceae > Vigna > Vigna radiata. Next base: position 795,894 of record NC_028355.1, read on the forward strand.
CATTACTTATAAAAAAAATATTTTCAATTTGTGCTTATAAAAAAAGATTAAAAAAAATAAGTATATAAGAAACTCTTCTTGAAAAAAAAAATGAAACTGTCATATAAGACTTTTAGTCTCCATAACATTAGAGTTTAGTCTCTAATTTTTTTTATAGTTTTCTTCTTTTTTTTTAGCTAATGATGGTATAATTAAAATGTCTATATAATAATAATAATATATAGTATTAGAAACTAAAATAAAAAACTATGCATTTGAAGAAGACTAAAATAAAAAATCATCGTATTTTTTATGTCTAAAATAATAAGTATATATTATTATTTTTATTTCATAAAGAGGATTTATAGTTGTTCAAATGAGTTGTTTATTAGATTGATGATTAACTACTAGTTCACTTTTTTTTTTAATGGATAATTTGTTTATTTTTAACCACGACAAGGGAGTAATAGGTTTAAAGATGCCTATATCTTCAAATTTTAAAAAGTTTTAGATTTTGAATGGCAAATAAATATTATTTGCACGTATTAAAAATATTATTTTCTTAAAATAGAAATCTATGTATTTTAAATATTTGTCATTTTTACACACAAAAAATACCCTATTCAATTTAAATTATATATTTTTGTTAGTTTTACTTGACTTATTGAATGAGCTTTCAAAATGACCTATGGACTTATCTAGATCATTTTACTTCTACAAATTAACATTAATAAGATCATAAATTATAAACAATTTTCCAAGTAAAAAAAAAGTATATTCGATTGATAATTGTAAATTTTCAATAATACTAAATATTAACGTAGTTTTTCAATAATGACAAATATTTTCATAATTAAATACAAGGAAAAAAATTATGAATTGTATAATTAATAAAACTAATTTATTTAACATTTTTAAAATAAATTATTAGGGTAAAAAAATACACTTAAATGTTAATCAACTTCAGTGTACCACGAAAATATGTTAATTATTTAACTTACTGGTAGATATGTTGTTTTGGTTTTTAGTTCAGATAATACATTTGTTCTCCAAAAAAATATATCAATTTTCTCTTAGTTGTTGCATTTTTTTTAGTTTAATTCCTATAAATATATTTTTTATTTAAATATTTAGTGACATCACAAATTAACATAGCAGTTTTTTTATTTTAAAATTGACAACCTTATTAATTTCACAGCACAGTTATCACTATTAAAATTAACACACGGGTTAAAGATAGTAATTTAAAGGAACTCAAACTTTGTTGGGTTAATTTATTGGATTTTATTCTATATATTAAAACCATAGGGTTATAAGCCTTGATGATTTAATTACTTAATGTAGATTAATATTTAAGAGACAGTAACTTTCGAATTAATAAATAAACAAAATTTAATCTCAATGTTAAAATTATAACCCAATTATTTGTGATATTATTTATAATATATTAGACTGTTTGTATTTTTTATTAATTGATTTAAATTTTTTTAAATAAGTAATGTCACATGTATGGTTATATAGATTTATCAATATCTGCTAAGTTTTAATGATAAATGAAAGGCAAAAATAAAATTTCTCATTATAATGTGTATTTAAAATTATGAAAACTAAATTTGTTATTGGGATATGTTAGTTTGGACAACTAAATTATAAAAATAAATTATCCTGTACTAACCTAAAAAACGAAAATTAGAAGTAAATATAAAGATTAGTTTATTAATTATATTTTCTCACATCAATGCTAATTATAATTTTTGTTTAATCGATACCATAACTTTACATTAAACATAGATTTTCACGTATATCTATATTTAACTATATTATTTTATTAAATATAATTAGATTCGGCGACGTCGTTTAAGTCTTCCTTGGTTTAGAGTAACTACAATTGGTAGTGAGAATCAGCATGCTCAATTGTGCGATTTGGAACGAACGAGAAAGAGAAAGATGAGAAAGGAAGACACGTGCGAGCGCATGGAGAACGCTCTGCGAGAGTGCCACCGTCGAATTCCGGCGGGTCCGAGTCGTGACTCAGCGTGTCGCCACCTTAACCAGGCGTTGGCCTTGTGCCTTGTTTCGTCTGCGTGTCCCGAAGAATCGGAGGCGGTGCGCACCCTTTGCTCCACCGCCGGCACCGCTCTGAAGCGCCAGCATTGCCAACAGGCTCAGTTTTCTCTCTCCCTCTGCCTCTCTTCTCACCAACAATAGCTTATTCCCTAACCTAATTTTTGCTACTCAATTCTGTATAAATTTTTGGGAATTTTTAGTAACGCCTATTTATTATTCATATTGATTTAAATTTGATCTGTATCCGGCGGTGAATTTATGTAAGAAGAAAAATTATTTGTCAGTGATATTTGTTTGAATTTGCATGATTCAAATAAAATTGGAGATATCTATGCAGCACAGTTGAATAATTTGAAAGCAGTCTCATAATTTATCTGATTGAAGTACAATTAGGGGAAGCACTCTAGAACATAAAATAAGCGTAAAAGAAAACAATTTTATTTCAATTTGATAGGTATAAATATGTTTAAAATGTTGGTTTGACCTTCAACTCAAAATTTTTAATCAAGCATATAACTTAATTAAATTAATATATATTTTGAAATCTATTATTGATTTATATAATAATTATTTTCCCTGTCAATTCCACCATAACTTCTTCTCTGGTGATCTTATAAGAAACTTTTTACATTAATATTGTATAAACTTTTATTTATTTATTTTTCAATGTAACATGTTATGAATACATTTTTATTCTCATTTTAACATGTTTCTAACCTAATTTATTACGAAAAATTGTTATTAATATTTAATTATTAACTCATTAAATTGTGTAATTATTTTTATTTTACCATCAGACATATATTATTCTAGTTTGTGCAGTGGACTTGACTGTCTATTTTGTACAATATATATAACAAGTAAATATTTTATATATAAATTAAAATTTATGATACATTATTTTAAGTAAATAAATATATTTTTATTCATGGTAAATACTTATATTATGAAAGTTATTTTTAACCATTGATTTTTTTAAAATAAATATTAAATTTAATTTAAAAAGAAAGATAAGTGATATATATGTGTGTGTGTGTGATAAGAGGTTAACTATCTTAATAACCACAAAAAATACTCTGATTGTAACCATTTTAATTTTTCCCCTTGGATTGACATTACATTTTTGTGTTCTTCGGCTGTAATTTTTCCTTTACAGAGAGAATGATGCTGAACTAAAAATGGAGACCACAACTACCTATTTCGGCCATTAATTACGACAAGCTTCGATCAACTTCTATTTATCTACATAGAATTTATTTATTTTCCAGTAAATAGTCAAACAACTCATTAAAAGTTTAAAGCAATCTGTTACAGGGTGGGGGAATGGAAATTCATCAATGAGTTCGATGCTTGTTTTTAAACAGGTAGATACACTAGGAGCCTATGGTCTCTGATGTGTAAAAAGAGCAACCATGATCAGTCATTGATGGCTATGAATACCATAGGAAGAACTATAGCATTAAGATGGTGAAAAGGAAAGAACATGATTCTTTATTGTTTTACTGTAATTTGCTCTGGTTTTATGAGGCTAGATCCATTTCCACACACCAATTATAGTTCTCAAGATTTTTGTATTTGCTTCTTAGTTAAATTGAGATCCTTGTGCCTACACAAAGTGGGTGCATAAATTGCAGCCAATAAATTCTCAACTGCATTAGAGACTCAAATAGAAATCCAACCCCCTCATTTATGTTTGACATGCTTAAAATAGCGGTGAGTCGGTGGGCATATGTTGAAGTCATGCTGAGGAAATATTGATTTTCTATTACACCTTGGAGAGGCCTTAATCCCTAAAAATGTTAAGGTGTTAGGATTTACAATGAAAAATTCATTCCACTATGGTTGCCAAAAACATACTAGAGTATATTATTAATCAGCCTACTCCATGTATGTGATTTCATAAAATCGGTCACTGCATAGATTTAGGAGCATTAGGGTCACAGGTTGCGTTGTCCGATTAGATGTTTACTTGGGTGAAGGAAACAAAGACTTCCATTGGAATTAATAAAGCATGCAAAGGGACGGTCTACTTTACTCCAGTGGGACAGGCACCTTCGTAGTTTGTTGAAATATTGTCAAATGTGGTATTAATTGCTTTGTTATCCTCTTCATCTATAAATACACACATCTGGGATATCTCACATCACGGCATTTCCTAGTGCTCATAAACTTTAAGTTTCTATCAATATCTTGTAGTTCAATTCAAACTTCTAAGCAGCATGGGGGCACTCACTTTCACAGAGGAGTTTACTAGCACTGTCCAGCCAGGAAGGTTGTTCAAGGCTTTGATCCTTGATGCTCCAAACCTCATTCCCAAACTGATGCCTGAGGCCATTAAGAATGTTCAATTGGTTGAAGGGAATGGAGGTCCTGGAAGCATTCAGGAGATAACCATTGCTGAAGGTCAGTTGCACCATTTCACACTGGTTTTCACTTTATCATTTTTTGTTGTTATTTGTGACTAATTGTGTGTCATGTGAAGATCAAAGAAGATAATAGACACATGGTAGTTCTAAATCATATAATGAATCCTCTAACCATGTGATCTTAAGTTAAGAACTCATTAATTTTCATCTTTATGTGCTCCATAGTTGGTTTTCTAAGTATATTTTGACATAATCCCATATTTCTTTTAGTAGGTTTCAAACAGAAATGACTAACAGAGATCGTTATTGGTAATGCCTTCAATGCAGGTGATAAGATCAAACACTTGAAGCATAGAATTGATGCAATTGACCCTGAGAAATTGACTTACAGCTACGCAGTGATTGAGGGGGATGGTGCACTGGAAAAAGTGGATTCAATTTCACATGAGATTAAGTTCGAGGCCACTGAAGAGGGAGGTTCCAAGACCAAGAATGTCAGCACTTATCAGCCCAAAGCAGGGGTTGATGTCAAAGAGGAGGATTTCAAGGCTGCAAAGGAAGAAGGCTTGGCTCTCCTCAAGGCAGTGGATGCTTATCTTGTGGCAAACCCAGAGGCCTATGCTTGAATCCTTGAACTGATCTTACATACAGGGCACCTTTGCATCGGATTATAATATGTTGTGCTCTAAATTCAGCCTATAATCTAGTTGCCAAATATGATATGGCTTATAATAAAATTTTATTTACTTTTGTGGGCACTGAGTCAAATATGGTGATACATATATACACTATCACACGATTACTAGTTAAATGGTGGGATGATCAAACGCAATGGTTAATTGGTACACTTCTTTTTCATTTTTCCCTTTTAATTGCTTCCAGAAATCGACTGTTAATGGTGTCAGTCACAAAAGTGGTAAATCAGAGGTTTATATGTAAAATCACACCACACGAAATTTTAAGTAATCAAACCACGAGTGTTCCACAAGCCATGAAAACGATGTTTTCGTAGTAGTTTGATTTACTGGAACTTGGACCATTGCCTTTGTCTCGAAGTTTTTTCGAATCTGAAAGGAAACTGATCTGTGATTGTTCATTTTTGGAATTTAAAAAACAATGTCTGCTAAAATTGCTTTAGCAGATTGTGACGTGCAAACTTATTACTGATTAGTAACTATAATATGAAACAACTTCATCATCAGAAGAATATTACACTTACATGAAAACTCCCTTTCTTGAAAGTTCCGAAACAAAAATTGACCTGTTAGAACTGTCCAAATGCATAAGGTCAATGAATCCTATCAACGTTCCATCAATTTATTGGGACATACGGATAACTTTATTTAATTGGGCCCCTATCCTACGATAGAGATGCAAAATTCACCACAGAATAATGTGATATTCTAGCTCATTGTGCACTATAATTTGGTTCTCTCGAGTCAGATTTTGACTTGGCAAATGAAAGCTACAAATTTTGGTTAAAACATGGCTTCTGTTCTGTCCCTGCAAGAATATACTATAATCGTATAAATCACAACTCTTGAATTTTGAAATGAAGTTATCAAGAAATTATACTTGTTATTTTTTTTAGATGTTTCTTATTCTCAGAAACCTCTGTGACATTGTTATAAATTTTCAATAACTGATGTTTTATCCTGTTACAAGAAACAGAACTTCATGCCTTTTCCGGTCAATCTTGCAATTGTTTTCATATTTTTCATTTGGTGAAACAAACCTCGAAAGCAACGAAGCATAAAGATAGAAAATCAAAGGGGGTCTGAACTTGGACATTATAAATAACAGTACCAAAACATTGATCCATGCCAAGTATCTTTTTATACCATTTACTAAAAGATCAATATAAAAAAGTATTATAGTTTCATCTCTTAATACCATTTTAACTTTTTTCTATTTCTTTAATCATGAATCATAGGAAAAACACCTAAACTACATATATAATTAAAATACTTAGTTTTTAAGTGAAAACTAATATCCTTATATTTTAGTTTTTCATCAGATACAAAATAAAATTTGCTGCAACAACATTTAAGTTGATTTACCATATCATTTTCTTATCAATTTTTGTATTTATCTGTTTAGTTAAATATTCTCATAGACAAAATCAACAGACATAATTATATCATAGCAAGTGTCAAATATTTTAAAGCAATCTGTCTCTATATATTAAAGTAGAATGGCTACCCTGTTGTTTGTTCGTGCATTACCTGTTTCTAATAAGACAAGCCTTCTTCCTAATAAGAATCAAGATCCAAGAACTATTCTTTCTAGTGATAATTAACTACCAAACACCTTGTGCCACAACTAAGATAAACTCTCTTTTCTGCTAATGAAAGATTAACCACTCACTCCGGTTGTGTATTTTTCTTTACAATCAGAACTTTGTCCCAGTTTTTCTTTGCTTCCTCCATATAATACTAAGATATTGTCCGCTCTGTATCAAATTCTCACAGATTTACTTTTGGTACCATTCTAAAAAGTCTCTTACTAATAGAAGTATCTTATGTGCGACTTTGTTTGTATCCTAATAATACTGCTAATGCATATTGATTTGTCAAAAATGATGAATGACACCTTGTGATTCAAACAACTCATGAGGTGGTAATGCAATATTTTCACTTGCACGAATTCATGTCCATAATGTTTGCAAAAAGGTCTTATTATGCCAATAGCCGCCCATGTGTATTGTATAGGTTTGATACAATTATTTGGAAATATGAAATACAAAACTCATTAATCATTCACTCATTGATTTGAAAGTCTTCCAATAAGAAATGTCATTCTTAACTGTCAAATAAATGCCCATTTTCCATAACCTGCATCAATAAACATATTCATTTCCACCAAAGTGATCATTCCTATATACCCACAAGACCTATAAAGTGCTCTCCCTTGGGATCCAACTTTGACAACCTTGAGTTTTCTGTGACCATGGGAGGAACAACTTTTACATATGATTATTCCTCCGCTGTTGCTCCATCACGCATGTTCAAGGCCTTGATCACTGACTCAAGAACTTTGCTTCCAAAGCTCTTACCACAGTTCATAAAAGAGGTCAACGTGATCCAAGGAGATGGAGAAGCTGGAAGCATTGAGCAAGTTAACTTTTCTGAAGGTTAGCAAAAACACTTTAACAAACTAAAGTGAAAGTAATGGATTACAAAGTAATATTGCACCTATATTTGTATGAAAAATTTCTTGTGTTCTGTATTTTGTGCAGCTAGCCCCTTCAAATATGTGAAATACAGGATTGATGAGGTTGATAAGGAGAAATTAGAGTGCAAATACGCTATGATTGAAGGGGGTCCATTGGGGGAAAAGCTTGAGTCCATAGCTTATGAGGTCAAATTTGAGGCCACAAGTGATGGTGGTTGCCTCTGTAAAATGACAAGCAAATACAATGTCATAGGGGATTTTGAAGTCAAAGAAGAAGAGATAAAGGAAGGAAGAGAAAGCTCTCTTGGAGTCTGTAAAGTGGTGGAAGCCTATCTGCTTCAGAATCCACAAGTCTATGCTTAAATTTTCATCTGTTTATGTTAATGATATTCAATTTATTCAGTTTTTGAATGATTTAGTATTGGTAATAGAAGGTTTTCCAAGTATTGATTGAACTCCTAAGTAAGTCCTTACTCTTCAAAGGCATACTCAGTGATAATAATTCTATCTAGTACTTGGAAAATCAATGGCAAATGCAATTATCCATAAGAAATGTTTTGTATTTGTCTTACCAAATGTTTCTGTATTTAGTTTCTGTTCCAGACAAATTCTACCAATTTGAACCAAAATCCATGAGCATTAAGCAGTAAGCAATTGGTGAATCTGCACCTTAGAGGCAGCAAACACAATTAAATTTTTCAAAAGTACAAGCTAATTTGTGCAGTGTTTCTCATATAACTTTTCTATTTTTTTTAAAAAGTACACAAACTAATTTTAGTTTGTAAAAAAAAAACACATTTTTTCCTCTCTTGTAAATGTTTATGAAGAAATTTGTGGAAACAATTTCTTAAATAACATTATATGACAAACTTATATAAAAAGTTGTTTATGGTGTGTTTAGACTGTGAAAATTTAATTATTTCATTTTTCTATATAATTTTCTTAGACACTTTTTCAATAAAATAACTGAAAACGGGGAAAATAAGTTGCTGCAAACGCCATTTTACCCAATTTTGGATTCAACAAGGTAATATTATATAGATGATGATATTTTGAGAACATTTTTTGACAATACGATACATGTCATCACTTTATAGGTCTATTTGAATTTATGTTAAAAAAATATTTAAAACGGACCAATTACAAGCTGTCACATCTTCATTGTCAAAAAATTATTAAAAAAATATTGTTAAAAGAATTTTTCCTATATGAAAAGGTCAAATATTGTTATCACAAAACCTCTTAATCCAAACCAAACCATGAAATATGTTGTTGAAACATTACTGAAATTCAAAATAATTTAAAATTTAAAATTACATAAATTGGAATATTGATATTTCAGGTTAAATAATTTAAAATTATATCCCAAATCATTTGATGTACATAGAGAAAGAGTGCAGGTGTATTAAGTCTTAATTTTTTTTAATACTAATATATTTCTATTAAATTAATTATAAAATTATATTTGCCAATAAAATTTAATGAAGTTATTATGAGTAACTATTAATTTTTCCAGTAAATGATTTTATTAGTAAAAATATTTTATTCTTAATTTTGAATAGATATATGTATTTTTTTTTATGCTAGTTGAGAAAATCTGAAGGCACCCACTTCATTATTCGATGAGATGTGACTTCTTTTGATTATCAGATTTGAAAATAATGCTGTCACTGTTATCAAATTTCACTACAAACTAAACTGTGATAAGCAATGAAATGCTCCAATTGAATCGAGACAGATTAAAGCATGAAAACGTAATCTATCAAGTGGAGAATTGGAATGTTGCAAAAATCTTGTTATGATAAATATGATTATATATAGATTGCAGGCATGCATCAGTAGCAAGACTTGGATAACGATGAAAAAAAGTTGAACTTTGTTTAATTGAAGTATCACCAAATCCACTACATGCTTTACATCCAAATCCACTAATGCAAAACTATGAAACTTTGAGTCCTCCTGTGGCTGGCACTACCAAAATTTCCTTACACATGAATGAAGAAATGAAGCTGTACAAATAATGTGCTGATAGGAACATGCAGGAACGCAAATCTAAGAGATGAAAAAATGAATAATCCTCAAAACCGTCTTATTGGAAAGAATGTGGTCTGATCTTTGATGGAAAATGGCCATTCACTTCTTCATCAACATCAAGCAAAAGGGCACTTAAGAATAAGAATCTTGTTGTATTGAGAAAGAATTATCACTGCACTGCAGTTTTTCCACTGATACTCACAAGGTAGAAACAGGAGGAAGAAGAATCATATGAGGGGTTTCCAAGTTCAGGACAAGGTTCTGGGAGCACTGAGTCTGAAAATCCAGACACATTTGAGCATTCCCATGTCATTGGAGAAACAGAATTTGTTGACAAGGTTATGTTGGAAAGGCATATGTTTGTGAAAGGGGATTCCTCTATTCCAGTAAAGTTTCCAGCAATGGTAATGTTTGTGCCTGTGACATCTCTCAATGTAATGTGATGCAAAAGTGGGAGTGCATTTGGATCAAAATTGTCATCAGGATGAGACCCACAGTTACCAGTGGCAGCAATTGCTGTGTGCACATTTTCCATTTCTATGTCTGATATAACAATATCTTTCATATAACCACCTCTTCCTCTTGTGGTTCTAAACTCAATGCCACTGTTTGATTTCATAACATGAGCATGCTCCACTACAACATTTGAAATGCCACCAGACATGTCACTTCCAAATGCAAGAGCAGACCCAGAAAATGCATGAAGATGCACCCTTCTGATGTGCACATTCTCAGTTGGCCTGCCATAGGCAATGCCATACTCATCCCAGCCACTTTTAAGAGAAATTGCATCAAATCCCATGCCAACAATACAATCTTCTATACACACATATTCAGAAGAATCTGAAAACAGGTATTGCACAAAGGTTACCAAAGTCATTTTAGAAGCAATGATATTTTAGAAGCAATGTCATTTCCACAACAATACAAACCTGGCACTATACCAACAGTATAAGGGGATTCTGGAGGAGCAGAGATTGAAACATTTTGAATATGTACATGGCTGCATCAAATTACATAAAACTAAATCAGCACGACCCTTGAAAAGTAAGTATAATTTCATTTACTGTTTAGAAGAAGAACAGAACATATATAATATACCTGCAATAGACTGGGTGTATGCTATAAGCTGGGGCATTCAAGAATGTAAGATTTGAAACCACCACATTATCAGATGCCACAATTTCAACCAGATGAGGACGGCTATGGTTCAAGGAATGGGAGCTATACCACTCCCACCAAACCACTCCCATGCCATCAATGGTTCCATTATTACCTGATGAGTCACACAGAGACATGAAAATTCAATCGAGAAACAAACCAATGAAATCTTGCAGGAAAGAAACAGAATATTGGGAGATAACAAAACCTGTTACAACCACATCATGTAACATGTATCCATTTATCAAGCTCTGATATCTTCCCCCGGGAACTTCAAGGCCTCGGCCATACGAAGGCAAGGGTTCAACAACATCCCAATGAGATGGATCCTGAACAAGTAATAACAGCATGTATGAACCGAAACCCAGATAAAAACACACCCCGTATCAGAACATGAACCATCACTACACGCAAAGGATCAGCAGAATAAGGCAGGACCGATCAAAAGTTAGTGAAAAGAGAAGCAATACCTGAGATCCAATAATGACAGCACCTTTTTCCAAAAAGAGGGTGAGATGGCTGGTAAGATTGAAGCTTCCGGTGAGCCATTTACCGGGAGGAACATAGAGCTGAGCGCCACCCTTATCGGCAAATGACTTAAGATAGAAGATGGCGTTCTGGAATGCAATGGTGTTGAGTGTTCTACCATCTCCAACCGCACCAAACTCCAAAATGGAGACACTGTGTGGTCTTGGGTCTAGTGTTGGGTTGGAACCACATTGCCCACCATCTCCGCTAACTCTCACGGCATTGCTCAATGCCACCAGCAAGAGCAATGCCACCTGAAAGAGTGTACAAAAAGCAAAATGCAACCCATTGATTCTCAGGAGATATCCTACAAATTCAATTGTTAATCACACCGAAATCCAAATCCAAATCCAATCACAATTCAACTGGCATAGAAACAAATGAATAATCTCATCATTGACCAAACAATTCACTTCACACACACACACACATCAGATGACTGAAAACTTGAAAGAGAATTCCAATCTGAAAGAAGAATGCAAGTTTATCAGATCAAATGGAATGAAATTTGATCCAACTGAATCCCCCATCATTGACATCGATCATCTCGCTACATGCGTAACCAAACAACAACAGAACAAGACCCAACATTTACCCATCAAGCATACTTTGTCTTATCTAAAACCAAACCAAAGATTGAAATTTGAGAATGCCCTCTTACTTATCAATGACACCCAGATTTGAAACAAGACCCAAAGTCAAAAGGAAAAGACCACAAACACAGCAAAAACAAAAACAAATAAACCACGAAAACGTACTTACAAACATCTTCTTGAGTCAAAGCTGGCAACAGGGTCAGACTCCAAGGAAGACAAGAAACAAGTAACCAAAAGCAAAAAAAAAAAGAAGAAAGAAAGAAATTGCAGCAGAAGCAGAGAGAAAAGAGAGAGAAAGAAAAAAAGAGGAAGAAGAAGCAGCCACTGGGAACAGAAGCAGTTTTGTTCCAGTTTTGTGAGTATTATTATAAGCATTAATCTTCGCACAGAAAAGGAGAAGATTAATAGTCCTTTCCTACATGTAACATGGTGATGTATATACAGATATTTACTAACAATTTCATTTTTTTTTTCTAATGACAGCCTTTGCTTTCCATGCATATACTGATTAATTATCTTAATTCAGATATAGAAAATAAACATAATAATGGTGAAGGAAAAAATAGAAAAAGAAGTGTGGGAAGAGAGAGAATAACAATAAGGAGACAAAAAAGAAATGAAAGCAGAAAAACAGGTAAATTAATTGTAATAATTGGCCATTGCCCCTGTTAATGAACATGATTATTAACGTCTCTCGCCGACAAAATCGTTCGTAACGGCCCTCATAGATTGTGCCTGCAGTGCAGAGTAACAGTGTATGTGTGTGGGGTGTGTTTTCACATGTCAGAGTTTTACCAGGCAAAGTAAATTGTTTGAAGTGTGTTTTGTTTTGGCATGTGTTACCGACTGAGTGACTGAGCAGAAGACCGAACACTGAACAGCGAAGAAACAAAACAACGTTAACATTATTATTTTTGTTTGTTAACATTAAGATTTCTGAGAGGCTGATTAGTGGGATGGGGAATGATAACATTCAAGGGTTTTGTATTTGGGAGTGACACGTGGGACGAAATAGGAGGGTGTTGAAAGGGAAAAGTGGCTCCCCTGAGTGACACGTGGAGAGGGTAGGAGGAAAGGGTGGGTGAGGGAATGAGAATAAGTTTGGAAATGCATGTGGATTGACAGAGCAGAAATGAGGGAGGGTGGGGCCCACATCAATCATGCCAAGGATGCTAGCCTGGCTTCACTCACTTCACTCAAAATAGGTTTTCTAAAAATGTATTGAATTTATTAAATGTTTAATTTATTTCAAGATTAATTGATATGAATATAATATTTTTTTTATAATATTTATAATTTCAACTTTGGAAAGTTAGATTCTGATTTCTCTCATGAGCAAATCATTCTACAAGAAGTATAGGTTCTTGATACTGTTGTTTTCTTAAAAGATAAATAGAGAAAAAAAAATATATATCTTAATTTGAATTTTCCTGATTTCTCTTCCTTTTATTTTCAAGTATTTTAATTTGTTTACAATATATAATAAAATGAAAATGTGATTTCTGGCATTGTTTTACATGTTCATCTGAACATCATAAAATAAGCACCATCACAATTATAACCTTCTTCAGAGTCAAAAACATATGATTAATAAGGAGAAGAAGATAGAGAGATGGAGATGAAGAACAACTAATTAATTTATTAATTATGAATTGGCAATAAATATGACTAAGATGCAATCAACATAGAAAATTATATGTGATTCAACCCTACTTTGTTTCTTTCTTTTGGTTAGTCTTGAGAAGAGAATCCACACTTCTCAACAACATCATCATACTTCTGTCTGTCCCACAAACTTTTTAACAGACATCTTTAGAATAGAAACGCAACACTTTTTAAGACTGTATATTTATTTAATGAATCTTTTGTTCACATCTTCTCTAATGAAAAAGACCAAAAACAAAATAAAAAAATATGACAAGTAGAGAATTAAGATGCTAGCAAGCTAAATCAGATCATTAATTCCAATCAGAAACATATCAAAATTCACGACTTTTCACGTTCAAATTTTCCATTCCCCTACAATGCTACATACACATTCCTGAAGACTTTTTAAATGGCAGTTCAAAATACATGCATGATGTTGATTTTGAATGATTCCACTAACTCATGTGGGGTAGTGTTTCAACAACACAATACCAATTTCTATATCTAAATATATAAGCAAATAGTAATTAATGCACAGTCCTCAATAAACCTGTCTGCAGATTGGATTACTGCATCTGCATTCTTCTAATCAAGGTACCACAATCCTCCCTCACTGTGACTAAATCAATTTGCTTTTGTTATCATAAAAGAACCTTATGATAAAAGATAACTAGGTTTTCTTATGATTGTTGTCCTTCTTGTGTGATGATGTTTTTTTTAAGATAATAACATAATGGGCACACTTTGGTTCCACTGATACTTAGTTCCTAAGGGATATAGATATGACAGAATCATGCAAATAACATTAATCTCATTGACTATAAATATTAGCTAAAATTATTATTGAGTTGTTTAATTTGGAATCACATGTTCTTAGAGCTTATTTGAATCTCTCTTCAACCAGCTGTATCCTGCACTTCAATGGTCAGCTATATATAGGTTTGGTAGCTGTGTGTGTGAAAAAGAAAATAAATCTGAGATATATAACCCTAATCTCTCTGTTCAATTTCTTTGTAAAGAAGAAATTCAAAGTTCTGTCAATAATTGCACAGCTAGCCTTTGCTTTTCCTTTTCTTTTCCCACCCTCTGGGTCAAAGGTGTGGATCACATATCAATTAGCCACAACCCTTTTCATACAAAAATGTGTAAAATATGAGATATTACATGGTCAAATCCTTTAGCTGAAATAAATTGTATCTAAACAAAAATTAAAGATGATAAGAGCATGTGAAGATGTCAGAAAATTTTAGCAGTAGAATGTACTTTGGTGCAACTATTTCAGTGATGGATGAAACTGAAGGCAAGTAAATGTGAACGTATCAGAATTTGTTGTGAGTTGTGACAATGGACATGGCAAGGAGAGCACGTTGATTGTGGGAAAATGAAAGGGTGAGGGTGAGTAAGAGTGATTATGGATAAGAGAGAATGAGTGGGGCCAACATGAAAAGTTCCACATAAGCACAAGACATGAGAATCCTATAGGACTAAAATAAAATTTGAGAACAGCATAGGTCGTTTTCTGCAGCAAATTATTACTGGTGTGTGCAGAAAAAACCAAAAGACAACACTGGAAAGTGAGCTTTCTGTCCAAATTAAACACATGTCATGATAAGAGTTAAACCTTATTAGGCTAATGCAGCAATGATGAATAGGACCTTGCAACAAGGCAAAGTTGAAGTCTCCAAGTCAAGTACAACTACACTTGTCTGTTTTCCTTTCCAATTCTATTATTTCAATCTCATCTTCACATCCTTATTATATATGTATTTAATTTTCAGGTTTAACAGTCATGTTTTCTCAGTGCAAATTTCTTCACTGTTATTATTTTTATTGACAAGTCTTTATGAAAATACACTCAAATATTATGACTTGGTGCGTGAAAATTTAAACAGTACATGTATTATTTACAGGGCCTTTATCTTTGTCCTTTAACTAAGTACATATTTAATACATCTATTACCAAAATACAATTAATTAATTATAGTACTAATAAACTTTTAACCTTAAAAACAGCTATCCAATTACTATCAAATTACAATTGAATGAATTTCATAATTCTTCCAAAAGAACATACTTCTCTTTTGCATTTTTCTGACTATCTTCATTTCAATTTATTTAACAAAATCTTTGTAAACTGAAATACTTCTTTTATTCATTATTTTGATTCTTTTGCCTCCGCTTCCTTCATGTAGTAAATCCTCTCACATCTTGCATGTTCTTTTCATTATATTCTTCGCTTTCTTTACGATCACTTTATCTTCACTGTGGTTGATTTATTCTCTCCATTTTCGGTGAACAATTTGTTCTTCATTAGGTTCTTTGCTATTTCTGTGACCAATTTGTTTTTTTCTTTGACTGACTTCTTTTTAACCTTGATCGACTTGTCCTTTGTTGGATTCTTTATTGTTCATGTGGTAAACTTATTAGTAACTAAGTTCTAGCCAATAGTTTGAACTCCTTTTGAGAGATCGATCGATTCTCACGTATTGTTGTACTTAATTGCATTGATCTTTTCATTCATTGCAAGTCATTACTTCTCATCTTGCACCACCAGTGCAACTCTCAAATCCTTCTCTTATTATAATTGTTCTTGCAATTTTGAAACATTTTGTTCAAGTTCCTAACACCGCTTATGCAAAACCTACTTTCTTCTCTCTAAATTTGCTTATAACTTTGCATTGCCTCTAACTTCTTTTTCAATTCTTTGTCATAAATTGCCTCTTGCAAGCTTTAACCTTTGAATAAGAAGCTCGTCTTCGCACATGTCCAAGCTATCCATGCTTTCCAGACTTTCAGTCAAGCTTTGTAAGCTTTCTTGGCACCCCATTAAGTTGTTTGGACTACATTCCATCAACAACAACATCGCTTCTTCTTCAACTTCTTCGACAAGATTGATTGTCATTCTCTTTCATTTCAAACCGACAATCTTTTACAAAATGTTCAACCTTATCACAACTAAAACACTTAATCGATTTGCATTCCTTTGCATAATGGACATACTTGTCACACTAGAAGCACTTAACGTCTGAGTTGCTTGATTGACCACATCTCCATTAACATCATCCTCTTTTGCGCCAATTTTGTTGGCTAGATTGTTGTTTCTCCTTTTTCTATCCATGACTTCTACTAGGTTTGATTCCTATACCTCCTTGGTATTGTCTTTTCCCTTAAGTGTTCTAAGCTTCTCCCTTTATGGTTGCCTTTGCTTAAAGTGCTTGTTTAAAAGACTTCTCCTTCTTCTTCCTTCTCCGTTGCTCATGCACCCCAAGTAACTGACAAACTCTTCAACCGAAAGTGTTGACAAGTCCTTAGACTCTTCAATAGTCCATATTATCTTCTCAAAGTTTTCAGTTAACGACCTCAAGATTTTCTCCACTACTCAACTAGTGTGGGCAGTGTTTCTTCGTTTCTTTCGAGTTGGTTTGCCACTGTTTCAACTTGAAAGATGTACTCGGCTACTCCATCAGACTCCTTCATCCTCATGTTCTTCCTTGAGAGTTTGATGTCGAACCTGATTTACTCTATCGTCCCTCTTATATGTCTTCTCCAAAATGTCTCACGCTTCTTTTGAAAATTTTATACTTATAATCTTCTCAAATTCAAACTCATCCACAGCTTGGTATAGGATGTACAAAGTTGTCTTATCCTTCACATGCACTTCTTTCAATGCTTTCAATGGAGCATTCGACCAATTTGTGGTGTTGACTGATTTTTCAAAACCACCTAGAACCAACTCCCAATTTTTCTTGGAGTTAAAAAGAGCTTTCATTTTCAGACTCCAGAGTTATAATAATTGATCATCTTTATCAACTTTAACAATGACATACTGTTTGCAGTTGACCATCTAACTCTGCCTCTCTAGTTTTTTCTCAAGCACACAAACACTAAGGCTTTTATGTAATTTTTTTACAACAAGTCTTTCTTAAGATACACTCTAATATTATGACTTGTTGGGTCAATTTTTTTGTAGTACATGTATTATTTATAAGTTTTTTATCTTGGTCCTTCAATCATATACATTTAATACATCTACTACCAAAATACAATTTATATATGCACCCAACTATTACGAAAATATTATTAATAAACTTCTAGTCTTAAACGTAGCTATCTAAGTACTATCAAAGTAGAATTTAATGAACTTCATAATTATTATTATTATTATTAAGAAACACTTCTATCTTTTACATTTTTCTAACTATTCTCATTTAAATTTATTTAAAAATTTTTGTTCTGGTTTTTGAAATAATTATCATAAAGTTACCAAATTTATCATGTATAAAGTCTTATTTTGATTTATGATATGTCCTGTTTATTTATTCATTAATTTTGAAACAAAATAATAATAAAAACAGTAAAAGTGATCCATGTAGAGTTGTAAAAAAAATATCATTTGTTGTTTTATAGATATTTAGATACGACCAGGGAATTATGGGAGAAAAAGATGTACCATAATAAGGATAAAGAAAGTAAGAAGAGACAGTAAAAAGGAAAAGTTCCCATGATGTTCAAGTTTTAATAGGCACCGAGAGTTAAAGCAAACTGATGGTTTTTTGGCAGAAAATTTCTGATTCTGGTACTGATTTCTGAGAACAGACATCATGGGTGTCACATTTCTGTAGTACTTCACAAGATCTTACGGTTTTCCTAGAATCTTTGTTTTGCTTTCATGTTGCACCATCTCATTATGGAGTTCGATGTGTTGTGAAAAGGACCAGTTTTCATGGGTAGAACTTGTGGTCAAGTGTGTCCTTTGATTCCTTTCTATGTGCATGATGATATTAGGTACCTTTTTTGGATGCAAAACAGGTAAATATATTACAGTAGCAGTGGTAGTAAGCATGCAATATATATTTACTCTTTATATATATATATATATATATATATATATATATATATATATATATATAATTCATTTGGTACTAGGATGCGTGGATTACATTCTAAGGAAAATCAATACACAGACTGTGTCTATAAGCATGCTGTACTACGACCACCTTTGGTCCACAAAAAATATGACATGGTCTGAAGTGGGATCAGCAGATTCACATCAACACTTAATCCTTTCATTAGTGTTTTTTCACATGATAAAAAGTGTATTTCAATACAGTTTTACGTTTTCCAAACATGCAAAAAGTGAAAAAATTATTATGAAAACTTGATCTGTACAAAATATTTTACTGCCGAACTAATCAGTGTGGTAAATCTATATCTGAAGGCAGCATTGGTAAGAGACACAGATACTGAGATAATATGTTAAAAGAAAAATTAATAGGGACAGTTTTGAAGTACATGATCTCTGCAACAACAACATGAAAATTCAAGTGTTGAATACACTACAAATCACAAAACCTACTGCTGCACGCTCCATTGCGTTTTGGGCCAAACAGGTATTTGACTTATACTGGCTTTTGATACTTTGGTCATGCCATGGACCACACCTACTTCCATCACTCTTTACTTTGCCATCAACGACAAACCACCAAAACTGCACATGTACAAGTTTCTCCAAAAACACTCAAATACTGCAAATTATACTCAAGGATATATAAATATATGCTTAAATTACCATTTCTCACCGTTCTTGTTGAAAGCTATATATAAATTTCAGTTGTTAATTTTAACGCAGTAAATTTCATGATACTTTATAAAATTATGTTATTTATCTTAAGCGTACGATCAAGTAGTATTTTTCACAAAATTTAATTTGAATTATATTGAGGGGTTGCATTAGTACATGTTTTGAATATTTTAATGAAAATATAGCACAAGAAGGAACATTCAACCTCAATAATTTTACACCATATATATCATCGAAAAAAAAAAACTTAAGGAACCAGAAGTTTAAAATGATGTAAATGAATAACATCTCTAATTGAAAGTGCTCAAAGTTACATTATTTTCATGATATTCATGAACATATGTCTTAATAATTTCCCCATTTGGTATCACAGTCCCTAGGCTCAATAACCTTAATTGAGCCATCAGAAAGTCCAATTGCAAATTGATTAGGCTCATCAGGATGAGCTGCAACAACTATAGGATACACATTTTGCCTACAAAAGAAAAGGTTAAGATTAGTATAAGAAAATGACATGAATTCATATATATTCTCTCATATGGTATATCTCAAATATATATATAAGGAGATAATAAATTAATGAAGTGTTGGAAAACCTTATTATTGTGGGTTGATGTAGGTATGCTGATGAAGCCATACGACATTTGACCTTGAGTGTGTTCCCTTCAAATATTCCAATATTTCCATCAAGGAAAGCAGCATAAACTAGTTGGCTATTGCATGAATATGTTGCACATGATAAGGAACCGATCAACCACTCTTGTGCTACCCACTATAATCCAAACATCAAGATGTTACTAACTCATGTAAACAATGAATAAATTTAAAAATTAAATATACTTTTTATTTTTAAATTTGAACGTTAAATTGAAACTCATCTATGTTTCCATTTTTGATATATTTTAATTCGTAAGTTAAAAAAATAATCAAAGAGTTCTTTTAATATTTAAGTTTAAACGTGTTAGAAACATCAACATAAAACGTGTTTGACATATCAATAAAATTTAATACAGTCAAATTAAAAAATTATATCAATTCATTTTTAAAATTTGGAAATCAAGTATCAAAGCATGGACAAATTTTAATTTTGTATCAAAGATTAAAAATATTTTTAAGTTTAAATCTAATCATAATAGAAGTTAGAGTGATTTCATTGATTTGGAGAGAATAAAAGGGAAAATAAGTGCTTACCCTTTGAATCAATTCCATTCTAAAAGCATCATATATTGCAAGTTGACTCTCATGGCACACCAACAAGCGTACTTGATCATTGTTGAATTGCACTTGAGTATCACCAACAAGTGTATTTCCATTAGGCATTTGAATTGATACTGATTTCTTCTTATGCCACGAGTCAATGCTCCAAAAAGAAAGCTACAAAAACAATTTCTTTTTATTGTGAAGTTATAAATTAAAAAAGGCTTTCAGAGAAAAAAAATATGAAATAGATTGAAGAAACATACCTGAGCATCAGCACCAGATGAAACCAATATATTGAGTCGAGCTGAAAAAGCTAAACCAGTGATACACTCATGATGATGACCTTTCAATTTAGATTTGACCTAAACAAAGAGAAGTCGAATCAATATGCCATTCTAAACGAGGTTAATTTCTAGAACACCTTTGAATTAATTACCTCATTCACCCTGACATTATAAATGTGAACTGTTGAATCATTCATCCCAATTGCAACAATATTGTTATCTTTAGGATGAAATGCCAGACAGGTCGGAATAGGTGGAGGTGGCATAAAAGTTGTCATAACCTAACACAGCAAAAGAATTTTAAAATTGTAAGAGAAAAAATATTAATAATATAAAAAAGTATATTAACAAATGAGTTTTCCTATCACCTTAAAACTCATTATGTTGAACAATGAAATTTTTCCTCCGCATGCAGACATAACATAGGAATCATTCTTTGAGAGTGCCATGCAGGGATATATTGCTTCAGAAGAGTTTGGGACATCGTTAATCATCACAATACCATTATTTGGTTCCCAAAGTTGTGGAACAACACTTGCTGTGGCCTTTTGAACAAACATGAGAAAAATTAGATCTTTATGTGAAAGACTGTGTTGGAGGTAGCAAAAATACAGACATCATATGTAATAGAATCTCAAATATGTAAATACGTATGTGTTGTGTATTTATAAAACACCTTGGTTTAAGGGTAGAATTACCTTTCCATTTGGATTCAATTCATTACGACTCCATTTCCACAACCTCTGAATCCCTTTTGAGCCAAGAACAATGAGACTAACTCCAGAATTTGTGTAAATAAGGCGAACAACCTTGGTCAAAACAAGATTTTATGAACTCAACTTTTTACAAACAAAAACATATTAATTAAAAGTCATAGGTAACACAAATTAAGAATACTATGTAGAAAAGGAAAGGTTGCAAGAAATACCTTGTTAGTGGGATCTGCACTATCTGTGAGAGTAATTGTTCTACACTGAATGGGGTCAATTATTTCTGCTGTTTCCCAAACTTTAGACTTGTGCGATGCATAATCAAAACTTCCTTTCCTCTCTATGCATCTAGGAATAGAATCAGTCCCATTCTTGAAGAAAAAAAGTAAAGATCAAGTCAATGGAACACTTGCAAATTCTAATTTGCTGAGGTTGAACACACTAATTTATAAGCAAAAAGGAAAAAATAGAGAATGGATATATAATGTGAAAAATAAACCTTTGTTCCAAGTGGAGCTTTAAGTGTTTGATGAGATCTAAAGTATTTAATGCCCTCAGAATTAGAAAGGACTTTGAAACCACCATCTGATGTTGTAACAGCAAGCAAATTTCCTTCCTTATTGAATCTCAAACGAGGGAGATTCTGACACAAGGAGTTTACTGCATCAAACAATGTTCTAAAAATGACATAAAAAATTGGAAAGTACAATGAAAACTCACAGGAAGACCTCCCTCAGCATCTGTACTAAACAAGACATTGACATTATCCATATCCCAAAACTTAATCTGATTATCTTCACCAGCAGCCAAATAACGACCCTTTGTTGTGTCAAATTGCACAATTCCATTACATTTCTTTCCAAACCCAAAATATCTTCTCTTTGGTGATCCTTCTCTTTCATTCCACTCAACTAGGAAACAATCTCCATCTTTACTTGTCCCACAAGAGAACAGTCTAAAATAGGAAACAACAATCATAACTCATTACAAAATTGATGACATATATGTATGCTGTGTTATTCATTATTTTCTTACCTATTTTCGACAGTACTATAGAGCATTCTGGTGCACCACTGTCCAGGAGCATCGTAGTCCAATCGAGAGCCGATGTTATCATATAACCATGCCTTGATTTTCCCATCAATAGAAGTTGAAAACATAAACTGTATATATATATATATGACAAGACAGATGTTAGTTCCTAGAAAATGGGCTTGCATTATATTCCATTTTTTAGAATTCTTAATTTATAATAGTGCAAAAGTTCTGCATAATGATATTCTTTTAGGTTTCATATACTCTTAGTTTGAAAATTTAGATGATAACCATATTTTCTTATCAACTTATAACAAACAAAAGCATCATAGCTTAGGGTGATATCTCAAGATCAATAAGAGAAATTTTACCTGAATATTTTCCTTTTGATGAGGACAGATAGAATAAACAGGTGCTTGATGACCTTCAAAGTTGAAAAGCCTTTTTCCGTTCAAATCCCATACCTATAACATTATTTCACAAAATAATATAATTAATAATAATTTAATTTGGCTATAGACTAATACATAGCAAAAACTAATTATTTACCTTTATTAACTTGTCATCTCCACAAGTTATAATACATAACTGCTTGTTCAAATTAGAAAAAGCCAAGTCATTAACACCACCAACGTGAGCATCGATCTGTAGTGAAGAAGAACACATCAGTAAAAAAATTACAAATAAACTATATTAAATTATTACTGAAATTGACACCAACATGCCTCTAAAAATGGTTGTAGATTATTAGGTGCTTGATAGATATATAAATGAATCAAATGTTTTGTAAAAGCAACCCCTGAAAAGAAGAAAAAAGTTTTATTATTAACCACTAATTAATTATGAAACAAACTAGAACCAAAATTTCTTAAAGTATACTTACCAATAAAATCTCCATCACCACTCCATAATACACGATTAATGGACACAGACGGGTCTTTCAAAAGTGCATTCTGTGTAAAAGTTGAATTCAATAAACTCTAACTATCACATAAACATTTTGACAATTTGAATAAATACAAATTTAGTGTGCAAATAAACAAATGAAATAGAAGATGAAGAATAAATCATGTTGATTTTGAAGTTGAATAATAATGTGTAGCAATTGAGCATATTTATAATGACTTGTGAATTCATAATTAATGAAAGTTAACATTTACTTATGATTTCCTATTTTGAATTATAAATAATCAAAACATGTACTCCAACTTAATGTGACGTAAAAATAGTCCTTTGGATATTTAATGGTGAGTAAATGGAATAGGACAAAACTGGTACTCCAATTAATGTGATGCAAAAATAGTAAAATGGAATAAATTAATGTTACCATTTTATTGTTTGCATATTTTTATGATGGAATGAGGAAAATGAAATAATTCCTTCATTGGATGCAATTCATCACCAATGGTAGAGACAATAATATTTTACAACATTTCATTCCTCTTCACGTTATCTTTTACCATAAATTCAAACAACAGTTCCATACATGTTGAAAATATTGACCTTTTCACTCTAATAAATAATAAATACATATGATAAAAAAATGCTCCACATTTTTGTTTTCATTTTCATAGATAATTTTCTTATGAAATTTACAATACATAATACATGGAAAAAAATGACATCTAAATAGGTTAAGAAGGATCTCTTAATGAGTTGGAGAAATGTAATTGTTATACTATTTGCTTAAAGTCCTAAGTATAAGATGCAATCAACAAGCTACAAATAAACAATATTTTTGTAAAAAAACTTAAACAACTACGTAATTGAACAATGCAATATAAACCTGAAATAAGACAGAGCAAATAGAAATATTCCATATTTTGAAAGGATTTGATAAAATTCTTTGTTGATGCCCTGCTTCCCAAAGTGAAATGTCACCATTTGCACAACCAACTGTTTCAAAAATTATTTTTCTAAGTCAGTAATAGAATTGAATTCCTCATAAAACAATACATTAAATTGATTATTCCAACCTACCAGCAAGTAATGAATGAAGAGAAGGATGAAAATCCATTGTTGTAATTGTTGAACCTTGTTGCAATGTACAAACAACAATTTTAGGAAGATCATCCAAAATGGAAGATGTTTGCTGCGGTGTAGCATTGTAAGTAGCCTACGTAGATTATTAAGAGTTTTAATTACATCATACATATGGAAATCTAATTTCATGAAAAAAAAAAAACATGTCAAACTTTTGTTAGCACCTCTTCTACATGTCGTTGTGTAGTTCGCATTTGTGTCATTAGTTGTCCTTGATCATTG
This sequence comes from Vigna radiata var. radiata, assembly GCF_000741045.1. NCBI lineage: Eukaryota > Viridiplantae > Streptophyta > Magnoliopsida > Fabales > Fabaceae > Vigna > Vigna radiata. The sequence goes on from NC_028355.1 coordinate 820,521, forward strand.
TGTAGATAATCCAACATTCCAAGAGCATTGGAGGCTATAAGAAATTCAATAACATGTCTAGACATTAATAACGTTTCAAGAATTAATAACCCAAATGCATAACAACATGGACAACATGAGAATTATACTATTAAATTTTTATTTTTCTATAAAGAATAATTAAGCTACATATTAGTTAAAATTATATCAACTTACAAGCATCAATATATAATTGAAAAAAATATTATGCAAGGGGGAAATCAAATTATTTCTTACACTTGATAATGAAACAAATATATATATATATATATATATATATATATATATATATATATATTTAATCCTTTATACAATTAATAAAGAAATTTGTCTATCCACCAAAGTTTATTAGATGCTAAAAAATTCCTTTTTATGTTTTTCGTTTGTTTATTTTATTAAACCTAGAAAATAATGTACCCTAATAATAATAAATATCTTCAAAATTAAAAATTAACCCAAATATACCTTGATGTGTGGGAGCAGACAATGAGGAAGCAACACCTACTGGTATTTGGGAAGATGTGGACTGAATCTCATTCAATGTCCATCCCACTAAAGTATTAACATGAGATGCAGATTGGGATGGTGTAAATGGCTGCAGAAAATTAAATAACAAATAATATTGAATTGTTTATATACATGACTAAAAATTCTTTTTAACAACTTTTTTTTATAATATTGTATAGTTTCTTGAAAAATGATATTTTAATATCAATTTTTGACATCATTATAACACTGCACACGTGTCAAAATGTGGTTGGACGATTTTAAATTAAAAAAAGCTGAGGTAAGGACATATTTGAAAAATAAAAACCAAAGTTTTTTTTTTTAATTTTAAATCGTCCAACCATATTTTGATAGGTGTGCAGGGTCAAAATGGTGTCAAAAAATTGGTGTTAAAATATCATTTTTCTAGTTTCTTATTGGTTTGTTTCAATTATTTTTTTAAAAATAAATTCAAACAGACCAATAAAATAGTGATATGTATCTTATTGTACAAAAAATTGTTAAAAAATGTTGTTAAAATATCATGATCCTATAAATAAATATTTTAGTAATGAATACTGAAATTACATCCATACCCCAACATGTGCTCCAAGTGAAGGAGATCCATTTGTAGGTGAACAAGAATGGTTAATGAATAAAGTTCTAATGTTTGGATTTGGCATTGGATTCTTGCACAACTGATGCTGCCAATTCACACTACATACAAAATATTGACAAACATTCTTAATTATCAATTATAAAAATAAAATAAGAAAACATTGTAAAAATAATGTTGTATAATGTTAAAGTCACACACTGTTACCTTTGATTAATCAAGGTTCTTAACCGAGATGTTTTAATTGAAGGAAATGTGAGTTTATCTTGAAAGATAGGATTTGCTTCAATCAATCTTTTAAGCTCTATTACCAATATATTTCGAGCTGATTTAGTGTCACCATACTTTGATAATTGTGCATTTTCCCTTAATTCAAGTACAATGAAAAAAAAATATATCAATTCGCAAATTCTTAACCAACAATATCATATAATATAAAATAAAATAAAATAAAAAACGAAATATTTACCTAAAATTATTGAGGGTTAGAAGATTGGTGATCTCTTTGAACAAATATTCATTGAATGATTGAAAAACTTTCAAATCATTCACTAGAATTTCAACAGCTCTCACTCTGTCTCGTCTGAATGAAATTTAATATGGAAAAATATTAAAAAAAATACTTTAACATGAACTTATAATAAGTAATTGCAAAAAATAACATTAATTAATTAATAACCTATCTAGAGCTTCTAGATATTTTTGCTTCCTAATCTCGAAGAATGTCATGATGGAGTATCGATTGTCATCAACTTTTGTAAATCCAAATAGGTATTTCTCAACATCGTCCCATTCTCCAGCCAAAACTTTCTTTTCAAAATATTTAACATTGAAGAACAATCCTGATTCTTGTTCTAACCTGAATCCATAAACACAAAAAATAAACATGTTTTTAAATGTTTATATGCTCACGACAACATCAAGAATAAATCAATAAACAAATCTTGTTTGTCTAAGGCTTTACTTGTGCACAGTGTCTTTAAAATTCTCCTCGTCAAGATATTGAAGAATGAGAAACATCAATTCTTGGTTTAAAGATTTCATCTTTCCTCTAATTTCTATGGAATTAGAAGAAAATTGCAAGGATTTAGAACAAAGGATGGAAATTTAACACGACAAACAAATAATAGCTTTTGGGTGCTGAAAAAAAAAAAACAACTAGGGTTGAAAATCGAACATGAAAAGTATGAAACTAGAAGTATGCTCTTTAGATGTGTTTTTCAGTGATTTTTTGTTTCACGAATGTTGTGAGTGATCTATGATATAAGACATCATAGTTTATATAGTAATTGTTGATAAGGAAAGAAAGGATTGACACATTTGTATAGCATTGGTCAAAAACATTACATCATTCTTTTGTTCCTTTTCTAAATTACAATTACTTCTTTGACTTCTTCACGCGTTTTTCATTTTCTTTTCTTACATAACTGAACAAAAACTATTAATGATTTCTGAAACTATATTACACCTAATAAATAATACTAAAAAATTTCTCACTTTATTTAAATATTGTTAAACTTAATAGTATTTTAATCAGCACATTAATTATAATGAATGTTTTAATATTGTTATTAATTATTGTACATATTAAAATACTCTTTATAACGCAATATATATTAAAAAAAAAAAAACTCATGTTGGAGATACAACATTGGTTATATTTTTATTTCATCATGCTTTTCTTTTATTTGTTATCTTAATTATCTTTCTCAGTTTTTTTTTTAAATTAAAAGTTTAAATATACAATAAAAAGTTAATAGTCTATTTGAATGAAGAATTATTAAAGGGTGTTTATTTATGTAAAGAATTTGAAATGTTTTATATAAAAAAATATATACGTTATTTAGATAACATAACTTTAGGAGAGGAATTTATTAATTTTTAAAATCTACCTAAAGATTAAAAATTGAAATAATTGGCTAACTTTAAAAGGGGAAGTTTAAATAAACGATAATGAATGTTTGTATTTTTAAAGACTTTTGATAAATTAAGTTTTGCAAAATAAAAAGTGTAAAGATTTATCGAAATAGAAAGTTTATAACATTAGTTAAAAGAAGTCTTTTACGTTATATTTAGAACTAATTATATATATTAAGAATTCAGCTTAGAAGTGGAAGATATAAATTAATTACATTATTCAGTTCATAATGTAAACTTTTTTACTTTTCTAAAAAGTTTAACAATAAAACAATGAAAATTCTCATTCAAAAAACTCTTAAAACATTCTTTTACTATTGAATTTGATTACAACAAAAAACAAAAATTTCAGGCTAACTTTTAGCTTACTTAATACATAATGTCAATTCTGACAAATAGAAAGTTTTGTACTAAAAAGAAAAGAAAAAACAGAAAATTTCTTTCAATATCACAATAAGAAAATATTTAAATAGTAATTAATTTTAGAAAAAAAATAATTTGTCAATTTAGATATTAATTTATAAACTTAAAATTATTGGTCTTTACAATCATCACTATTATGAATAAAAAAATTATAACTAATTTGTAAATTAGACTGGAAATTGGTCTTTAACATTAAATACCAAATTTTAAATATTAAAGAAATTAGTGTCTAAATTAGTTTCTAGTATCGCACCAATAATTTTAAGTTTATAAATTAGTCACTATATTTAGTGATGTTATTTGGATTAAAGAACATACTTATTAGTTGTTAATGGATAAAATAAGTAACAAAATGTCAAATATAAATATTGAAGCTTATGTGAATTATATAGTCATCAAGTAAATGAAAGTCAAATGTTAAGCTATTAATCCAACGAATTATTCAATAAAATATATCTTGATATTGAATCTTGATAAATATGATTTTGAGTTTATAAACTAATAAATTTTTAGTGTTTAATTTAATTTTTAGACAAATTAGTAGTTATCTTCAACATGAGACTATCACGAATATGTTATAATCGTTATCAAAGTAATTTATGTCACCATCATTATTAGAATAATTATCACGTCACCATTATTATCAGAATACGTAGCTATCACCTCACGTCACCACCATTATCACAATAACTATCACGTCACCACCATTATCACAATAACTATCACGTCACCACCATTATCACAATAACTATCACATCACCACCATTATTACATTAACTATCACGTCATTGTCACCATTAACACCATTTATTATGTCATTATCACTGGCACCATCATCATTGACGTTATAGTAATCAATAAGTGTTAAATATGTTATGGTCGATACAAAATTATAAATTGTCTTTCTATTCCAAACTTTGGTACATTTTTTGTATCAAAATTTTAAAAATAAATAAACATGGTCATCAAAACCCAACACTTTTACATGTTAAATGTTGTTTGATAACCTTTTGGTAAGTATACCAAACTGTTTCAAGTAGTAAAAGTAAGTATAGACTATCCTCTTCCAAGAGAATTGAGTTACATTATCAATTTAATAATAACCACAATTGAATTCATATTTATGAAATTATATGGAAATAACAAGAATTTGAAGATTATGATTTAAAAGCTTAAAGTAAGTCTCGTTGGAATTGGGTTTCATGACTCAAGTTAAAATAAATTTCTCACAACATATTTTGCGTTATTCAGATCAATGTATCTTGGTTTAATTCCTTAAAGTCAGTTCTAAAGGTATATGTTAAGTCATTAATTCCTTAATTAATCTAACATATCCTTTGCATTAAAATCTGATGTTAATAAATGATCAGACGAATTTAAACTATTCCTAGTATCGTTCCTTTTGGTTGTTTTATTGTGTTCATAATTCAAATTTACTTCCCAGTACAAATTAATATCTAAATTACATCATACTTTCGTATAATGATGGTTGTTTTATTGTGTTCATAATTCAAATTTACTTCCCAGTACAAATTAATATCTAAATTACATCATACTTCCGTATAATGACAAGTAAATCAAGAAAAACATATGAACACAAAGATATACTGACGTGAGTTCATTACATCCAATTCTAATGAAAGACAAGTTTAGCTACTCCTAATCATCTATAACGTACACATTTAAGCAATTCCTTGCATACAATGATATCTTGATGCCTTGAAGTAGTCTCCTGAAGTCCTGTAATACCTATCTTTCTGTGTATCTCAAAATTAAAAGTCAATTCACATTTAATTAATTTGCTCAACGCACAATTATACATTTGATTAAAACTCAATTATTGCTCCTTTAACTGACCCAATTTGCTCATCGAGTTGTGATGTTGCGCTAAGGAAAAATTCTTCCTTGTAGCTTAGCAGATGAAGGCATGCTTGGCGAAGTGATGGTGCACTAAGCGAAAATTTCTATACAATTTTCTACACTAATTTTCTTCTTATTATTACAACTTTTTTTATGAAGAAAACAGATTGTTTTATGAATAATTACAACTTTGAGCTAATTAATAACTATGAAAACAATTATTTTTCAAACTTGTCATTGAACATTGTTTAACACATTAAATAAATTTAACAGAATTGAGTTAGAAAGACTATATATATATATATATATATATATATATATATATATATATATATATATATATATATATTTCAAACTTGTCATTGAACATTGTTTAACACATTAAATAAATTTAACAGAATTGAGTGAGAAAGACTATATATATATATATATATAAATTAAAATTCCAACTTAAAGAGAGACTACATACAACTCTCAATCTAGTCACGCTCTCAATTAAAAAAATTCTACACTCTTTTCTCTCCTTAACATACATTTCACGGCAACAATACAAAAGTTCATTCAATCATCT